>NC_054597.1:30102577-30255077 GCF_004785595.1 Juglans microcarpa x Juglans regia
TTTTCGATGGAAAATTTTTGAATTTCAATTTCAAATCATGATTTTAAATTCAAATTTTAAAAAATTTAGAATATTATATGATTTTCGTATAAATCAAAATCCAAATCCAAAATTTTAATATATAATGATTCAAATAGAAGATTTAGATTGATTATAAATACCCAAATCCAAATCCTCCTACAGTAAAAAAAAAAAAAAAAAAGAAATCCAAATCCTCCTGCATGCCATATAAGTGCGCCATAAATTAATCAAAATCCTTGCTTGAGTTTATGATTTTTATCCCATCCATTATGCTTGGATATGATAAATATTAATGCATTATAAAAGGGTCATGATGGTGAGAGATGCCAAACAACTCACAAAAAGTAGTAGTAGTTAAAGAACACATCATGTTCTAGTGTCTTCATAGTGCCTGAGATTGGTTGTTAAGACCACATTGGTCATTGGGTATACAAGTTAACTGTAATAAAGTGATTACAATCTTAACTAATTTTTTAGATTGAAAACATATATTTACAAACTTTATTTTTAGGAAAAAACTTGTATGCCGCCCAAAATGTGCCGCTCTAATGTACTGCTGTAAAAAACAATTTACTTAATAATTAAGAAAGTGATTTTAAATGTATTGATGTATTTTTCTTATTTTTAAAAAATATTTAAATATATTAAAAAAGGGTAAAAAAAAAAATCTAAAAAGTAAAAGCAGTATAAACGAGCGGTGCTACTCAAGCAGCAGAGTAGCACTGCTCTTATTTTTAATACACTCAACATGTCGTTGATGTAAAAACCTTCCATATTAGCTATTTTAAATAAAAGTTTTAATAAGTCTCCTATTAAGTGATGCATTAACACACGGACTTGCATGTAATAAAAATCTTATAAATTATATATTAACGTGTGCCTATGTGACTAGCATAACATAAGATTTACATAACTGTAGGGAATCCATACTTGATTGGCATAATATTTCTGAAGATTTTGCAAATAAGGATTAGCTTAAGGTTTTGTTTGGACCTCTCAGAATTTTGTGAATAGTAAGGATTTGTTTGGACACAAAATATTTCATAATTTTGTAAATAGTAGTTATATAGTTTGTAAATAGCAGATAAATAGTTTAAGTTAAAATATTCTATTGGATTTTGACAAATGAGTGAGAAAAAGTTGAATAAAAATATTATAAAGTTCAAAAATTGTTTAAATATTATTTTTATTTTGAAATTTGAATAAAATTTTATTATTTTTTATATTTTGGTTAGAAGTTTGGAAAAGTTATATTGCGATTAATTTGTATTTAAATAATGATTATATAATGATTAGGTAGTGGAAAAATTAAAAAATTTGAAATTTTTTTTATATATTTAAGTTGTGTTTGGAGAATAAATTATAAAAATTCTTAATAATATCTAAGAATATTTGAGGAGGCTCCTAAAATTAATTTACAATTTGGAAACGCCAACACAATAATGAGTTGAAAGAAAAAATACCTGCCCCCCATCCCACTCAATCCTTCCAAAAACATGACACTTCGAATATTAATTTGTCCAAAGAAAACAAAGATATCAACCTGGATTTTACCAAACAAAGTGAGTTCCCTTCCCTCTGTTTCAATTTTTTTTTTTTTTTTTCCCCAAGTTTCAAAGGTTTTTCTTCTTCCTTTCTATTCAATGTGACGTTTTGACCTTTCTTGGGGATTCAAAACATTTTGTTTAAAGATGTATAACTGCTCCCTCAGCTCTGCAACAAGAAGAACCCAGGGAAACATTGGCAGTAACTTGTACGATTCCGGATGCTTTGTCAAAGTCCTCCTGACAATAATATCTTGAATTTAAACATATGCATTGGAGCCTTGGAGGTTCACTTTCAATTTATGATCCATACGACACTGTACATTAATTTCCACCAAGAAAAACTACACATCTTTGACCTATAATAAAAGATAATAATAATTTCAAAAAAAAAAATTTAAATCATAAGTTTTTATTATAGATCAAAATTATTTGTATATATACAAGTCTCGCGCATTTCTTTTTAAAAAAATTGACAAAGTAAGAGCATTAATAGCATTAATCTATGTATATGTATATGTAAAATCACATCTCTTACATAGCCACTTTGTCATTCAAGTAAAATTTTTACATTAGCTTATACATATTTGAGACAAAATAATAATAAATATTATTTTTTTGCTAAAATTAATTTTTTTATATATATTTTACAATTAGGATCCACTACATACATTTGATATTAATAATATAAATGCAAGAATAAAAAATATAATTTTTTTATATATTATATTAAAAATATAATAAAATGAAAAAAACATATATAATATATTATAATAATAAAATGAATATGCATGTTAAGGTTTGTTATGTTGTTGAAAGAGGGTGAAAAGGAAATGATCGTGAGAGAGAGTGGAAGGAGAGAGAAATAATGATTAAAATATATTTTGTAGAGTGAATAGTAGTTATTCAAATTTAGATAAGAAGTACTGTTCATAGCTAACTAAATATTTAAATATACATAAGCTAATATAGAGGATTTTAAGATCATATTATACAAATATAACTTTGTATATACATATGTATAGAGCAATGTGAATGCTCAAATTATTCAAATTTTAACAATGGATTTCAAATTTTTAGAGCAGTTTTAAACACTATAAAATTGTATCTAAATATATGATCTATCGATCATGTCATGAGTGATGAGATCAAGAAACAAAATAGAAAAGATTAATTAAATTTACGATGAAAATGGGCGGTAAGGTACCTTTGTTGTCTCCATTTGTCAAACTACGTATAATTAGACACGGCAAAATTCAAAAATCAGCAGTTGGATAGAAGTGTTAGGTCAACAAGACCTGCTGTCTTCTCTGCCACTTCAAATTCTAAATTCAATTCACTACTTTTCCCACCTCTCATTTGACCTGTGGCTTTTCTTTGTATTTCTTTTTCAAATCTCGGCATGTTTTTAGATAACTCTGTATCTGTACGTCTTCTCGATCATGTGATTTTGTAAGCACAACATGATGTTCATCAGAAGAATAAAAGAAGAGACAGCCGACTGAAACGTCCTGACTTTCTAGGTTTTCATAAGTTTGAATTTTATGGTTTAAAAAACTTTCTCTATTCTTTTCATAAGATTTATGTCTTACGAAGTTGAGGTGAAATAAAATATTTTATTAAAAATTATATAAATAATATTATAATATAATTTTTTATTATTTTAAAATTAAAAAATTAAACTATTTATTATATTTTGTGTAAAAAATTTTAAAAATTATAATAATTATATAAAATAAGATGAAATTATTTAGTTTTATATAACCAAATCAACATATAAAAGAATTTTATATGTAAAATTATAAATATATATAACACTTACTCTTTTCACAATTCATCCATGTTAACTTCTATCAATTTTATGCACGTGAGTTTTTGTTAAAAATACATTATTGGTAGGGTTTTTGAAAAATAGGATATTGTTTGGTCGCCCACCATTCGGTTGCATACGATTTGATTGAGTGATTTAATGAGTATTTTTTTTTTTTTGAATAAAAATTTAATGAGTATTTGTGCAATATCCATGTACATTTATAAATTAATATTTGGTCAAGAAATAAAAGATACGAATAGAATATGTTATATTTTGAAAATCAAATCAGAAGAACGTTTATCATTCGACGTTGGAATAAAATTGTTACTTATTATTCTCTCTCCTTTTTTTTTTTTTTATTTCTCATAGGGTAGTAAATGATTGAAAATATTTTATTCATCTACCAATGGTTCGATAATGCAATAATTTGATACCAGGATGATGAATAATCTTTTTTTTTTTTAACATTTTTAACATAAAAAAAAAAAATCATTTTCCTTCGAATCACTCTGTTCAACACATGGGAGGCATATTTTCACCAAATTAAGTTGTGTTTGGCAACTGCTATTCATTATTATTTAATATTTTATTGTTATTTTTTTTATTATTGTGTAATATTTTATTATTAATTTTTCATTACTATTAATAGTTTATCTGAGATCATCTTAGTAACTAAACGTACTTAGATGCGTTTGGTTGGCAATTATTGATGAGATCTAGTACTTTTTCAAACTCAGAACAGCTTAGATCATATGAAATCACCTCAACATCTAAACATAACTTATTGTGTTATTTTATCATTAAGGCTATGTTTGAATACAGAAACACTCTCAATCCATCTTATCTCATCATTACAATTTTTTTAAATTTTCATACAAAATATAATAAATAATTTAATTTTTTCAAATCTAAAAATAATAATATTATTAAAAAATAATATTCTAATAATATTTTAATAAATTCATTTAAAATTATCTCATATCATAATCCGAACACTCTTTTTTAAGATCTAGAAATCATCTTAATTTTTAAAAAAACGTGTATTCTCTCACATATTCAAATAATACATAACAGTTTATTCATTCCTTTTTATATGATTCCTTTCTAAAAAAATCTTACAAATCTGATCTATCTAATTCTAAAACTCTATTTATTATAAGATAAAAAAATAAAAATAAAAAATAAATTGGCCAATCACAATGCATGATTGATTGTTGCCAACTTATTAAACGGCAATTCAAACACCACACAAACGTTATTTATCATTTTCATACCATATTTTATTTGATTTATCATTTTTATCATTCTATTTAAACGTATATATTTACACATCAATATGTATATATTTAAATAAAAAAATATAAATATAAATTATATATTGGTACGTATGTAAGAGACGATAAGTAGAATTTTTTCTACACAGATGATAGAAGAAAAGTGTTTGACAATTTGATTAATAGACATTAATGTGGAGATCAATTTGATAATTAAAACCAATCGAGCAACTCTTGAAATAGCATGCACCCAACATTTTAATACTTGAAATATGGATAATTGTTCCCGCGTTAAATTATCCCAAATGTCAATTAATTGCCAAAGTCTGATTGAGCCCAAGATAAAATAAAAACAGTTCTAATCAGGATAGAAATGATATTCTTCATTCTTAATTTTGTCATTTTTAAATCACACTGTTTATATTAAACATTATAAGTAGTTTTATATATCGGTCACTTAAATATCATTTGCATTCAAAACTCACTCCAACTCATCTCATCATTACAAATTTTTCAAATTCCTACATATAATATAATAAACAATTCAACTTTTTCAAATTTTCACACAAAATATAATAAATAATTTAACTTTTATTTAACTATTTACAAACCATCTCAATATATCTCAACTCATTTCTGAATCCAAACTACTCATAAACTGTAATACCTCAACAAGTGTGATTGAAAATAATAAAATAAAAAATGAATAGCAATATTAAAAATTTGAAGCCTCCATATATCAATAATATCTTGATTGCATTTCATGGGACAAAAAGCACATAAATCATTAACACGACTAGACATAAAATGACATTATAATCATGTAAGTAGGTCATTATCGACATTATCTGTTGGGGGTTGTTAGGGTCACAAAACTAATTAAGATGGAGACGAAAATCAAATGAATATTATATTTTAGTTTCCTCAATTATTAAGGTATTGGCATTAATGTGAATTAATTCTTCCAAAGTTCATATATCATAAAGAACCTCATCATTCGAGGAAGCCATGTATCAATGTCCCATTCCTCGACAGCTTTAAACATGACCCTTTCTTTAATTATTATTCTTTCACCACGTACTCAACCCAGTCAAAAGACGTGATACGGGCCATACGGCAGATCGTCGGCCAAAATATTAGTAAAAAGAATAATTTTTTCTCGCCGACCCTTATTTATTATTTTATATCTCACATGTTATAAAAAATATATTACACTATATTAAAAAAAAAATTATAAATATAAAATATGAGAATGAATAATAGTTGATATATAGAAAAATCTTAGTAAAAGTTAAAACGGATGAAAAACTTGGACCATTTGATTAAAGAAAATATTTTAGCCACAAAAAGATTATATAAATTAAACTTACAAATTGATGTGACTTGATGTAATACTTCAAATTGTAAAGTTACTTTTATTATAAAGTAGATCTAACGGATTCTATGAAATCATATCAATTTATGAGTTTACTTTATGTAATCCTTTTATATCTATAACAGTTCTCTTTTATTAAATCCCTTGAACCCACCGTTAGTGTTTCCGGGCCGTATATAGTACACACAAAAATCTATTATATTTTTTTAAAAAAATAATTTACGGTACGTTTGGATCCCAAACTCATCTTATCTAATCATTACAATTTTTTTGAATTCTAACACAAAATATAATAAACAATTTATTTTTTTCAAATTTTAAAATAATAATAATATTAAAAAATAATATTTTAATAATATTTTATTTAATTTTTAATTTTTAATTTTTATCTCAATTCAACTCAATTCAATTTAATTCAGTTTAATATTTAACGCAGTCTTATACAATATTAAATTATACAAATTCCCCACGTTTTATTTAAAGAAAATTTGATAAATTTAGTAGAAAAAGTTCATATTTTAATAGTAAATTTATTTTTTTGGGTATTTAATTTTATTCTTTTTAACTTTTTCGTACATCCAAAAGAACACAAGATACTCGGAACCGAAACTTTGGCACAATTACAAATTCATCTTTATAAACTATCAAACGCGCTTCCATGCTGCATTAAGCTGCACTTTATAAATTTTTATATAAGTTCGAAGATTTGCAAGGTAAGATGTATACGAATATAAATTTTATTGTCTTTACTTGTATTTGCTGGAGTGCATATTTTAAATAATTTTTTATATTAATTAGTTAAATTAAGATATATTATTAAATTACTAATAATATTTAAATTACATTTTTTTATATGAAGATAAAACCATAAGTGAGTTGGTTTTTTTAATTCTCTGCAACAATTAAAAAAACGGAAATAGAAGAACGATTCCAGCACTGTCACTGACAGTCTGACACTGCCAGCCAGGCTGAGGACATACATATATACTTTTTATTTTGTTTTTATTTTTTTATTTTATTTTCTCTCTAATCGATCAGCTTTATTTTTCACTGGTCTTACGTCGACCTTGTTATTCCTAATTCCTTCTTTCTTTTTACAAAGCATCCATCTTTTATATCTCTCGCTCGTTCTCTTCGTCTCTCTCTAGCCCACGCAGTACTCTCTGTCTCTCTCACATGGCTTTTCGTCTGAAAACCGTTTTTGGGTTTATTCGAAACCGCCAATACAGACCTCCATTCGGAACCAGCACAGGAAAGTAGAGAACAGAAACAAAATCTTAATCCCATTTGTTTTCATTGTTTGTTTTTTCGTTCAGGAATTGCCCAATGGCTGTGGTTTTTGACTCTGGGTCAGGGTCTCTGGTATTGTGGTTCATTTCGCTTCTGCTACTCGGTGGAACAGTCAAGTCGGAGCCGACCCAGGACAGGCAAGCCCTCCTTGCTTTTATCAACCAGACCCCACACGCGAATCGTGTGCAATGGAACTCGTCCGGGTCAGCGTGCGACTGGTTCGGAGTTTTTTGTGACGCGAACCGTTCCTACGTATCTACTCTCCGGCTCCCCGGGGTCGGCCTTGTGGGAACGATTCCACCAAACACTCTTGGCCGGCTTAGTCAGCTTCGAGTGCTCAGTCTTCGCTCGAACCGCCTCTCCGGTGAGATCCCCTCCGATTTCTCCAATCTCACCCTCCTCCGCAGCCTTTACCTCCAAAATAATGAGCTATCCGGTGAGTTTCCACTCACCTTGACTCGCTTAACTCGATTGACTCGTCTCGATCTCTCGTCCAACAACTTAACGGGTCCAATCCCATTCTCAATCAACAACCTTACCCACCTGACTGCTCTTCTCTTACAAAACAACGGATTCTCGGGTACATTACCGAGCATCGCAGCCGGTTTGGATAAATTCAACGTCTCGTACAACCATCTCAACGGTTCCATTCCCGAAACGCTAGCGAAATTCCCAGCATCTGCATTCGCCGGAAACTCTGATCTCTGTGGGAAGCCACTGCCTCCGTGTAACCCATTCTTTCCATCACCGGCTCCATCACCGTCAGAGAACCCAAGCACGAAACCAGTTAAGAAAAAGTCCAAGAAGCTCTCCACAGTTGCTATAGTCTTAATAGCAGTTGGTTCAGCCGCGATAGCCTTTCTTCTACTGGTATTCCTCTTGCTCTGTCTCAAGAGACGACACCGTCAGCGGACAGCGAAATCTCCGAAGCCGCCGGCTACGACGCGTGCGATACCGGTGGAGGCAGGGACATCGTCGTCGAAGGACGACATCACGGGTGGGTCCACCGAGGCGGAGAGGAACAGGTTGGTGTTCCTCGAAGGTGGGATTTATAGCTTTGACTTGGAGGACCTGTTGAGAGCCTCAGCGGAGGTTTTGGGGAAAGGAAGCGTGGGGACTTCGTACAAGGCGGTGCTGGAGGAAGGGACTACGGTGGTGGTGAAGAGGCTCAAGGATGTGGTGGTGACCAAGAGGGAGTTCGAGATGCAAATGGAGTTGCTGGGGAAGATTAAGCACGAGAATGTGGTTCCTCTCAGAGCTTATTACTATTCCAAGGATGAGAAATTGCTCGTTTCTGATTTCATGTCTGCCGGAAGCTTGTCCGCCCTTCTTCACGGTATGATACCAAATTTTCTCTGGTACATGCAATTTTTTGCTTCTATCCGTTAAATTAACGAGGATTAATCTTCTAACGTATTCTGATTTTTTTTTTTTTTAAAGAAATTTAAATGCAAATTCCCAGGGGCACTTATTCAAGAAGAACATGACTTTTTTTTGTGTATACGGAAATTCATTGCTTGTAAAATAATCAACATAGATTTGTGTTTAGTCGAATCTTGACCGGCGCTAAGCTCTAGCTGTGTTTGTACCATATATATATATATAATATGATATGTTTCTTTAACTGATAAATTATATACATAAACACAAGCACATCTGGGCAGCATTATGTGGAGGCTTCGTTATAGAAATTAATTAGAGGTTTCTGGGTCTAAAATCAGCGCAGAATCCTCATATTCGATTGTTTAATTCTTGTTATAGTACATACAAACATTCCAAGTGTGTTTGAGTTCCCTATCACACTACCTTTAGGCTTTAAGCAACATGCTCTCATGATCTGCCATGAATTGCGTGACCGACATCATTTTTGTACCTTTTTTGCTTTTTTATTATTTTATTATTTCTTACTTTTGCTCCTTTTCACGATACCCATTTCGATTTCTTCTATGCAATTTACCTTGGTGTTTTCAACAGACATTTTTTGCACCGAAATATGTCATATGACTCATATTTATTTATTTTTATATACCCTAGCTGTCTGTTTTTTCCTGTTTGCTTGGTTGTAATGCACAAAGATCTTAATTATTTGGTCATTTTCTTCTTCGATCGGCGACCCATAATAATTTATTCAGTAATATTAGGCTTGATAATGTTGACATGAACGGATCAAGTGACGTCAATATTCCGGTAATCTTCTTGCAGGGAGCAGAGGGTCTGGCCGTACGCCACTGGAGTGGGACAACCGTTTCAGAATAGCACTGGGTGCCGCAAGAGGCCTCGCCCATCTACACTTGTCGGGAAAGGTTGTCCACGGTAACATAAAGGCCTCCAACGTTCTCCTCCGACCCGACCAAGACGCGGCCGTGACGGACTTCGGGATCAACACGCTGTTCGGCACATCGACCCCGCCCAACCGCGTTGCCGGATACCGTGCGCCGGAGGTGGTGGAAACCCGGAAGGTGACGTTCAAATCCGACGTCTACAGTTTCGGGGTGTTGCTGCTGGAGATACTGACGGGGAAAGCACCGAACCAGGCGTCGTTGAGCGAGGAGGGTATAGATCTTCCCCGGTGGGTCCAGTCGGTGGTTAGGGAAGAATGGACGGCGGAGGTGTTCGATGCGGAGCTGGTTAGGTACCACAACGTAGAGGAAGAGATGGTGCAGTTGCTGCAAATAGCAATGGCATGCGTTTCAACGGTGCCGGATCATAGACCGGCCATGCAAGAAGTGGTGAGGATGATGGAGGATTTGAACAGGGGCGAGACCGACGATGCCTTACGACAGTCGTCTGATGATCCGTCCAAAGGATCGAGCGCTCATACGCCTCCTTGATGATCCGGCGAAAGGATCGGACGGTCATGTGCCTCCCCCAGAGTGAAGGACCCCACCTTTTATGAATTAAAAAATAGGGAACCAAAGCAGCAGCAAAAAAAGACAACGAACGTGGTCGGTCTCATTGAAAATTACGAAAAAAAAAGTGCACAGTGATTTGGCGTTTGGGGTGGCTCAACCTCAATATGTGGGTTTTTTTTTTTTTTTTTTCAATTAATTTTTTGGGAGTTTATTTTTATTTTAAAAAGGAATTTAATTTGAATGATTTTTACAGGTTGGGGGGATGCTGAATTGATAATGAAGGTGGGTTTGGGGGTGGATGGGGGAGTTCCATGAACAGATTGGAATTTGTCCATTTGATGGAATTAGTTTGGTTTCTTTTTTGTTTGTCAAATTGTCAAGTAGTGTGTCATACTCCATATATACTTGGGAGTTTTTTTTTGCTGATATGGGAATCGATTGAAGAAAACATCTAAAACATCCAACCACTTTGTTCGTCCCCATAAGACCAAAAGCCAACCAATTGACACCACCATGGGGCCAAAGAATAGTTACGTGCGAGATATGATCTTTATTTTCTTTTTCTTAATCCCACATCGAAAATATGTGTATATGACTTAGAAGAAGTTTATATATTTAAAATAATATTAAATATAAGTCTCAAATAGAAAAATTTTGTATAGGTCTATTTTTAAGGTAAAATTCTATTTTTCATAAAAATTCATATAGAACTTATCTATTTATTATTTCTCATATACGTCATGTTTATTTTGGGGAGATGTAGAAGTAGAACCGGATCTTTAAACCGGGGTGATCATCGTAATATCATCACATGCATAAGTGGATCAAGCAGTGCCAAGATAGCCACGTGGGATAGGGCATTGAAATAGCCGAGTGGTGGGAAAAGTAAGGGGGCGTGATGGGCTAGATTTTTGAAAATAATGGTGGAGGGTGGGGACAGGCTGGCCGGCTAATCCTAATATCCAATCTGACAGTTTTTTGACGCAGCAATGCCGGGTGCCGGCCGCCTGATCCACGAGGCTGCCACCTTTGACCCTACCATTGTCTTGCTCCACACCCTGCACTGGGCCTGATCAGAGTTCGGCTTCATGCATAATATCACTTCAACATAATAATACCCCAGTTTTTATTTTTTATTTATTTTTTATTTTTTATTTTAATGCGTAAAATAAAATAATAAATAAAACTATAAAATAATAAATAAAACTATGTGAAAGACTAGAAACAGACGCTGACTTTTTACGAACTTTGTAAATGTTATAATCCTAAAAACAAATAAAACACTATAATATATGTGTATATATATATATATATTATATAAGGAAGCTTATGCATTAATTACTATTCATTCTTACAGTATATTATATTTTTTTATAAGATGTGAAGTGGTGAATAGTGATTAATAAGAATAATTTACATATATATAGAAAAATTTTAGATATAAGCCTCTCACTCCTGCATATTACTTAAAAATATATAATTTTTTTTCATATTTTTTATCATGTGAAATATGAAATATGAGGATAAAAATAATAAAATCATATATTTTTAAGTGCCGTGGAGGAGTGTTGGCTTAGCTTTCCATTCAATCCAGAGGCAGTACTTCTGTGGACGACATTCTTGCTTTAGCCATTTCATTGTTTTATCTTATCTATTTGATAAAACTCAACGAATTAGTTGAAATGAATATTGGACTTGAATTAAAGCCACCTCAAAAGCACTTCTTCTAGATACAAGTTTCTGATCTCTTTGCACGGATACACGTAGTAACAAACACTTGTTAAATATATAAATATATATAGATTATATCTTAATATCAAAGACAAAAATTGATTGAAAATGAGCCCTTTTTAGATGGATTCCTAACGTTTTGCAGTTAGCACTCGACGCAAAGTTATTAAGATAAAATCTGAAAAACAACCCCACCACATTGAGATATCCTCAACCTTCCAAGTAAACTGGGCAAGTTTGTGAGCAACCCGATTGCTTTCTCTATACACATGTTGAAATTTGCACTCAACATATAACCCTTGAAGCTTTCTGATTTCCTGCACTAGTGGATCTAACACAGCAGCAGTTTCAATCTCATTGTTAAGCACTTGTACAACAATCAAGCAATCTGACTCAACTATCTTTCTTTGGATTCCCATGTTAGCACAAAACTGTAAAGCTCGTAGGATTGCTAGTAATTCGATAGGTTCAGCATCTTTCACTTCAAACTCTATCTCGCTAGCTGCCAACATAACATCACCCTTCCCATCTCTAAGCACAAACCCCACCCCTGCTCTGTTGATCTCACCAAAAACAGCTCCATCTACACTCATTTTCAACCAATCAATAGGTGGTGGCTTCCATTCATAGTAGGCTCGAACCTTAGGCTTTGGCAATTGTTTCAAGTCTATGAAAGACCTTTGAACAGAAAGAACATAATCAATAACCTGTTGTACTGCTATACTTTTCTGCTCATGAATCATTTGGTTCATTCTTCACCAAAAATCCCATGCAAGAGAAAATAATGAAGAGAGCTCTCCTTCCTGTCCCTTCTCTAAAACCTGTAATGCAACCTGCATTACAGTCAAATCCTTGTCCAGATTTTTCATCAAAGGAACATATGTAAACTAGCTAGAATGTATAGATTGACAGTAAAACATTGCATGTGCTGTGTCTTCAATCCCTTGCTTGAAAAAACAACAAGACCCCTCAATATTAACATGCCTTTTGAGCAGATTCTGCTTTGATGGTAGCCCCTCTTTGCAGGTCCTCCATGCAAAAACCTTTATTTTATTTGGGACTTTCATTTTCCCCAATGCCTTCCAAAGTAATTGTTGTTGGCTTGCATTCGAACATTCACCTATACCACCTCTTAGCTTCTCTTTGAAAAAATCTGTAGCAGCTTCTTACACTAAACTTGTCATTTCTTTCTTGGGACCAAATTATCTTATTCAATTGCTCAGTAGAACAGATCATTACTTTCAAGATATCAGCAACCAGACTTGGATTGAATAGAGCTCTAAGCTGTTCCACTTGCCATCCTCTAGTAACAGGATCTATTAATCTTTCCAAAGGGGCTTCTCGAAACTCATCCATAATACAAATGTCTTCCTGCATCAATGATTGGTGACCTGGGATCCAAGGTCCTTCCATTATCTAAAGGCGTGATATTGCCTCCGCAAGAGTTTCTCACACATTTCTCTCGCCCAAATTATGAAAGAATGCATTTGATCATATCTGCTATGTTGACGGTGTTAGATGTTAGAGAGAATGTAAAGTGTCAATCTTTAATAATTAGAGAATATAATGTGAGTTTTTTTTAAGAGTAATATTATATACATTTTTAGGTGTGCAAGTCCCGCACACTTCTTTCAAAAAAAGTAGGGTCCATTTTTTCATGTGAATTCTAGACTTCTCCTTAATTTATTGAAGGGGGAGTACACGAGATTTGCACATTCTAGAATTGTAGAAATTATAGTTTTTTTTTAATTAGGGTGTAAAGTGTATTTATCTTTTTTTCTTTTAACAAAACATATTGTTGTGCATGGAAGATTTATTCTACTTGCAACACAAAACAAAAAAATAAAAAAAATAAAAGAAGTAAAAAAAATAAAAAAAACGAAAAAACTAAAAAAAAAAAAAAATAAAAAAAAACAAAAAAAAAACAAAAAGGATGTACATTATGCTTCACAAAACTGATAATCTGGATCTCACCTTACAATAGCAAATGAAGAAATAAAAATAATTTATTTAGAACAGAGTTGTTGAGAATATTTATTACTATGATTTTAATTTATCTGTCTATGGTTAGCTATGCTGTTAGGTATCCCATCAATAACCAACCATCTGGCATCTAGGGCCACATCCAAGCTGGGTGACTCATGGCTTTAATGTAATCAAATTCTTGGATGAGACTTTCAAAAGAGTATCTCAGATCTGGTTTGACTGCATTCTTTCAACACATGAACTGCTTCATTAACCTCGAGTTGCAAAGGATATTAGGTTCAACACTAATAAGTGCATGCATGAAAAACAAAGAGATTTGACATTGTGTGCATGAAAAATTAAGAGAATTCAATAATATCATGAATCATGACATGGCCCACCGAATCAATGAGCACAAGGATTGTGCCATTCACATCAAGCTTTGGGTGATAAGGGAGAAGACACATGGGATTAGTATAATTAATGGGTTTTGACACAACTGGAAAGAGTTTGTTAATGATTAGTGACACTGAAAAAGCTTCCCAACCCCTTCTTTACCTTCAATTCATGTTATGTGTCTATTTTCCCTTGAAACAAACAAAAGCTATGCATACCTAAAAGCAGTGTCTTGATGCACTTTGTTTGACAGCTAACATAAATAAAGCAGAAAGTATTCCAAACCTTTTCGAACCATCGAGTAGAGGAAAAAAAAAAAAAAGTGATGATCTCTATCATTAACATTGGAATATATAGTGGATTGTAATGATCTTTTGCTCTTTTTTATTTTTATTACAATTTTATGTTCCATCCAATTTTGACAATTTGATTACAGAGCATGTTAAAAGCAATCCGTGCAAGAGAAACCACCCACGAAGATACCGGATGCTAGCTAGTGAAGAAGTTTTGTTGATTAAAGCTGTGTTTGGTTGTTGAATTCTCGTAAAAAAGTTAAACTCATTTCAACCACTTCATACATTTAAAAACATATTTCAACCTATTTACATTTAAATACATCTCAATGATACCCATAAAACATTACTATTCATAAATCAACTTTCTAGATCATCTTATCATCCGAATGCAGCCGACTTAATCATATCACTTACGTAGCAGAGAATTGTAGTCATGAACATGAAGCACAAGTGCAGAAAGAAGTTCATGGCTGTCCAGTTTTATCCAATCATTGCATAAACTGTATTAGTCCCGCAAATTCAGCAGGCAACATTTCGGAATGTAGGAGAGGGATGGAGAGGAGGTCAAGTTTCTACTTTCTGGAAATGTTTATGGCATCTGAAGATTCCAAAGAAAATGAAGATTTTTGCTCGGAGGGAATGCCAAGAGAATTTGCCAACTTATCAAAATTTGAAAAGAAGGATTTTGGAAGATATAGGGTTACTGAAGATGCGGCTCATGCTTTATTTTATTGTTCATAAATCAGTAATTCTTTCTTGCAGTATCTGCCTTTGATGAGTAATGTTGAAACTGGGTTGTCTTTTTGGGATTTGACATTAGTTATTAAAGAAAAAGGTTTTGTTGTGGCTGCTTGATGGAACTTTCTTTGATCAACAGAAAACAAGAGTTGTGATTATACTTAGAGATCATCAAGGGAATGTTGTGGCTGCTTGTAGTAAATTGGAAAGAGAGGCTTTTTCTTCTGAGTTCATCGAGGATAGTGCAATCTTGAGGGGATTGCAATTTTTTGTGCTCAATGGGGTGTTCAAAAGTTAATGTTGGAAACAGATTGTTTAATTCTTGTTAATGCTTTGATTTCTTCTGCTGAAGTACCTTACTGATTTTGCTTTTCTGATTCAAGACATAAAACGAATGCTGAGGGGCTTTCAAGAAGTGCAGATTTCACATGTAAGTAGACTGAGAAAGCACAGCAATTAGCAAGGTATGCTTGGAATGTTAAGGAAATTGAGATGTGGTGGGATTCTTGTCCTTCTTTTCTATCACAAGCTGTTTGGCTTGATAAAGAACAATCTCTTGTAAGGACTTTATTTTTCAATGAATGGAATGCTGTTTATAAGCAAGTGAGACATCAGTGTCGATCTCCTAGCGATCAAGAGAAGCCCCCATAAGCAAGTTTTACATACTTTGGCTGCCAGAAAATCAATATGACCTCTTTAATTGGTCCTGACAAATTAGAAATGTGATATATATAAGTGGTGTATGAGAGAAAGGTGATAGAATGCGGTGCCATGAACACACGTGCACTAACATGGAACCCAACCCGCGAAGAGTGTCCTGTTTTGTTCATCTATATTGATCGAGAATCATTAATAAGTTTTAATCGACTCCATCGCGAAGAGGACATTTTATTTCTAGGTTCTGCTGGGTATGTACCTTAGGCTGCCAAATATTTAGAATTTCAGAGATAATGGTTGTGAAGTAACATGTCACAAAAGATTAAGTTGATGGGAATATGCCTGCTATAAGAAGGATGAAGTACGGACACAAATGATTCTGTGAGAGATACCAGCATCGGGTAATTTCTGATACTATATAAAATCACCATTTATTTCAAAAATTTAAGTTGATAGGAAGATGTAGATTTTATTATTTAATTTATATCTTAACACTCTCCCTAAATGAGTAGACCTAACACGTAGAATATTGGAGCGTAGAGTTAGGTTTCGAACTCTGGACCTATACTTTGATATCATGTAGAAAATAAAAATAAAATAGAAAAGGAGATGGAGAAGTGAGAATAGAGAATTTGAGGGCTACATTTTTCATTTTTTGTATTTTCAATTGTTATTTAATACATAACATCTGTTCTTATTTATAGGTGAATGGGCTAGCGAAAGAATAAAAATACAATAAATGAATTAATTATATATATTAGAAAATAAATAATATTATCATACATACTAAAATATTATAAATATATTTTATTTAATATATATGGCCACGAAGTATTAAACCAGGGTGGCAATGTCACAGCAATACATGTGCACCATTAACTAATTAAGCGAAAAAGATCTGATCTTTTGTGTTTTTCTGCAAAATTTGACTCCAAAAGCTGCTTCTTTTTGTGCCCTTGTTAATGAGACCAGCTAAAGGAGTCCATTACTGTTAAACTGTTGGTCCATCCTAAGAAAATGGGCCATTAAGCCCGACTTCTTCAACCCCAGAGTCGACTTCTTACCGACTATTTGATCCAATTGCATCTCTTTGGGGACGCAAAATATCCGAGAACGGGGCTGAATATACGGAAGATTATGGGTGATAATATGTCACATAATTCGTAAATTTAACACAACTTGAATTTGGTATAAATTAATTTGGATCTCTTAAGACATAATTAATAAATACATTAATAACATATCAATCCGCTTAACTCGAAATTAAACCATTTATATTTTATTTTAAAATTATAATTTTAATATTATTGTTAGGTTATAATATTAATATTTTTTAATATACTTATATTTTTATTGTTGAAATTGTAATTTTAAACCTATCCTCATATTTGTAATCGTAGGGTTTGTAATATTTGTTTTATTATAGGTCAAAATTTAAAAAATATTGATATTTTTTTATTAGTAAGTAGTCTTATTATTTTTTAGCTACTGTGACTATTAATAAATATTAATATAGATTTTAATTTTTATATAAAATTATGTTAATCATATCAAATGAATTATGCACGTTAGTTAAATATATTTATATATTTATATAAAATAAGTTGAAATGGACTTATTTCTAATAAATTAGAATTCGAGTTAGACTTATATAATCAGATGTCATGACTAACACCACCTGCGAACACGAATTGCAACTCCTTCGGATAGCTCTCTGACGACCAAATCCTAATAAACTCCTTAAACAATTCCAGAATATTTTCACAAGTCATCGACAAAAAATGATTGAAGGAATAAAGCATGAGGGCATGCATGACGTCCCGCCGTATAAGAGACAAACCTTCAACTCAAACTATGCGATTTAGTACATGAAATTTGTAACACCCGGATCCAGAATTTGTATTGTTCGACTATAGTTTTTTTTTTTTTTTTTTTTTTTTCAATCACCTACGTATTCACATATTAACTTCAGTTCACGCATGTTTCCATTCTATTTTCACGGCAACCGTCCCCATATAAAGATAGAACTCGTACGTGAAAGATGGAAGTGATCTCTAACCTAGACTAGAGTGCCGCTACACCTTCCAGAACTCAAGCCGCCTCCCCATACAGTATCGACGCAACCCTTGCATGCATTGCATCTCCACGGATTGCAGCTTCACCTCGCTATGCACCACCTCCACTTGACCATCACTGGAGCTCCAACTCTTTCGCCGTACACCATTGCACCACCACCAAAGTGCCGAGAACAACCACTTGCATAGTGAACCGAAACTCCTATGTTTTGGGTCTGAAAAACAGAGCATTTGGTTGCTCCTCCAAGCACGACAGTTTCGCACTACCAACCCTTTCGGACGTCTCCTCTCTTGCGCAAAGGGAACCCATAGTCCAGCATCTCAGCCACGCCTAGCCGTGCCACCGTCGATAGTCAACCAGGCCGTTGCCGCGAGTAACTCTCTCGGTAAGGAGCTCTCCGTCTCCTGCTCGGTGCTCTCATATCTTTCTCTCTCACTCGTCACTTTTTCTCTCAATACGACGCCGCCAGGACAGCATCCTTCTCTGTCGTCAGGACCACCTCCTGGTAAGCTAACAGAGTGCAACGACCTTCTCGCCATTATTTCCGTTCTCTCTCTCCGTCTCTCTCTTTTTCTACGTGAGGTTTTTCTCTCACTCATCTCTCTCTCTCTCACAGTGCCCCACCATCGTGATCTGTCACTGCCCCAGCTGTGCTGCCGTAGACTTCCACCCAAGCCGTCGCTGCACATAGTTTTTGGTATGCATGGCCCCTGTCGCTCAATTTTAGATCCTAGGTTATTTTCTTAAAGAGCCATGCAGGTTATGAGTTTTCTTTCCCAAAATGCCCTTGATTGAGTATGTACCGATCATGTTTTTATTATCTACTATGCGTAGGATTTTATTTGCAGTATAAGAATTTATATTTACGGATAGAATTTAAATTACTAAATATATGAGTTTAAAAATATGATTAAGTTAATTACCAAAATGAATCTAAGTTGTAGCTGTTTAATTTTTAAAATATTTTGGTATAAGTATAATAGCTAGTATTAAATCTTATAATTTGATTTCATTAGTAAATAAGTTAGATTTTGTGTTTTAGTCAGACTAACTATTTGGGCATTGATGAATTTAGAAAATGTGACGTTATTTTAGGATTACGTGAAGTTAGGTTTTTGAAGAAATAAAATAGGTCATTTTAGCATTTTAGGCTTAAATATTGAAATATGTATTCGATTGGAAATTTATGAAAATTGCGTTATTATGTTATAAGTGGCGATTAATTATTGTTCGACATTTTTGAAGAAAATTTTGAAAAAACTAAGAAGTCCAGGTAAGCGGGGTTCCTATACTAGACTTTGATAAAATAAAAATGAATTGAGGCTGATTTACGAAAAGGTACATCATAAGTTTTGAAAAGAAATGTGAAAATAACCTCAATTCTTTATTCTTCATTACACATTGAACTCTGATGAAAGATAAAGTATTTTTTTGTCATGATTGGTGTAGACATGAGCTTATTTTTGACATTCTATTTCTGACCTATGCAAAAAGAGCGAATATGAAAATTTATGCATAATTATGTAAATATGCTTTGGATCTGCTTTGATTACGAAGATGATATGATTTTGTTCAGTACTATGTTTGGATAACATGTGATTTCTGAAAACCTTTGGCATGACTTTTTGATTCTGAATTTAATTCTGTTTTTGCTCTGTTTAGTTACGACTCTGCCACGGGTTATAATAGTGGATACGACCCAACCATGGGTAATAATAGTGGATACGGCTCAACCACGAGTTACAATAGTGGATACGGCCCAACCACGAGTTATAATAGTGAATACGGCCCTGCCACGAGTTATAGTAGTGGTCTCTGTTTTGAGTGCACACCTTAGTGATAGAGTGATTTATGTTCTGCTTGGCTATCCGCAGATGCACAACTCTACCACGTGGGTTATACATGGTTTCTGTTTTGATATGATGTTCTGATGATGATGATGATGATCATTTATGCTATGCCAAAGGATATTTTTGAATGAAATTATTTCTAAATCTTTGCTCTAATATTTTGATAACATGTTTTGCTTCCACACTCTGGAAATGAAAATGTTTTGTTCTGCATTCTGATCTCTGTAAATGCTCATGCTTATACACTGGTATATGTTCTCTGCTTACTGAGTTGTTAATAATTCACCCCTTATCTCCATATATTTTCAGATAATTTTGATGGTTCAGCTGGAGAACAAGAGTAAGAAGTTTTAGCAAGGTGTTATGATTGTAGTGGAATAAGTGCCTGAGGGTACAAGTGCATATTCGAGAGTCGTAGTTAGTAAATTGATTTACTTTCGGTATTTTTGATTGTTGAATTAAGGATATTTTAAAATTTTTGGAGAGTTTTTAATTTATGTTATTGAGAACTTTTTTGTTGTCTCTATGAAGGAACATAGATTTTTGGTTGAGTAAATGAATTAATATTTTATTAAGTTTTTTGGATTTTATAGTTGTGTTATTGAAGTTGATATTAAGTATTAAGAGCTAACTCTCTGAACCTTCGAGATCGGGCGTTACAAAATTATTATATATATAAATATATACATACTATTATGATTTACAATAATTCAGCAACGCATATAAAGAAAAATGATTTATACAAAATAGATAAGTCTATTTTCTTAAAAAATAAAGCAAATATAAAATAAATATGAAAAAATTCATATTTTAATGATCAACCTCACATTTTTCAAATGAAGTACCACGTAGGACTAGCTTGAATATTGTAAATGCTCAATACTGTATTTAGCATTACTGATTATATATAAAACTATGTTATCATATAATTAAGCCAAATTATGAAAAATGCTGTTAATGAGAGTCTAATAATTGTGAAAATGCTGTTAATTAATATATGTTTAATTATACTCTTAAAATATTTATTTTGGCCTCCCGAAAATTATTATGGGAAATCATGTTAATTTGTTAGCTAGCTACAAGAAAAATAAATATTTGTAACGAATTATTTACAACAATCACGATTATTTACAATAAAAATAAATCACTTATTTTGACAAAAAATAATATTTTTTTTTAAAAAATAACTGATGCCAAATAAGTTATTTTCGCACTATTCTTCATTCCTGTCTTCATTAACACTCCAGATGTACCTTTATTGATCTTTTGCTAGGAGGCCCACCAAAGTGGTTCCGATTCCATTCTCCACTCTCATGCTAGCTTCAGATGCTATATATCCACTATCCTTTCTTCTTCTCCACGGTCAACATTAATTGCTGATCAACAGAAACAAGGATATCTATGCAAACGTGTGGGTGTGGCTTACATTTTAATTCTTTTGAAAAATGTTCTTCATTATTACACCTTTCACGAGCCAATCAACAATCCAACCTAGCTAGCATAGATAGTTCTAAATTCCAAAAAAATAAAAAAAAAAAAAAAAAATCCATCCAATAATAGAGATTTTTTTTTAATCTTTATTGTGATTTTTATTTTCAGAATAAGTACCCATTAATAATTCTAATCCAATATATAATCGATCATAATGCTATGGGATA
This sequence comes from Juglans microcarpa x Juglans regia, assembly GCF_004785595.1. Classification (NCBI taxonomy): domain Eukaryota; kingdom Viridiplantae; phylum Streptophyta; class Magnoliopsida; order Fagales; family Juglandaceae; genus Juglans; species Juglans microcarpa x Juglans regia. Next base: position 30,124,114 of record NC_054597.1, read on the forward strand.
CAATGAAATATTATAAACTAATAATTTTAAAAAATAAACAAATGAAAATATGGGTTAAATTTCTAAATAACATGGGAAATTATATAAATGGATACTTTTTTTTTTTTTTTATTACAAGTCCAACATATTTTATGACGTTCCAAAAAGTAAATTATCCCAATTAATTATTTATCATATATTGTGGAAGGGAGCGAATATTAAAAAGTGTTTTGTCATTTTATTCAAGTAATTAGTGCATACACACGCCAACGATCAGATCAAAATAGACTTTCTATATGTATAAGATCCCTCCCGCTTTTTGGAGTATTTCTCCTCTCATTATCATGGTTAGAGTTTAGAGCACATTTGAAAAAACTGGACAAAGCATGAGTACGTACGAGCCTTTTTTTTTTTTTTTTCGCATTAAGATAAGCATACGAATTGAAGCATATATCCAAATAATTGATCTACTTAATGCCCATCGAAGTGATGACCGAATCTATCTTTTCGTAGAATAATCAGTTCCTCATGATCAAGACTTCCATGGCGCAGTTCAGTGATTGATCTGATAGTTATATATGCAGAAATTAACCCTAGCTGGCCTAAATGCAGCTGTCATTTGCTTTCTTTCCGCAATGCTTAAAATAAGAATATAATATAATGCAACACAAAGGTGATGATGATGAAGAACTTTGAAATGCATATATGCGAATCTTTGTTCTTTCTGATGAAGAACTTATTGGTAAACAACTGGGTTCAGAAGAATCGAATCTTACAAGAATGCATTTCTTTTCCTGCATGGCTTGCTAGCTAATCAGTTGAAACTTTATGGCTTAATTGTTCTGTGAGTATCTAGAGCCTTTCTCACAGATAGCACACTATCTTCTTCATATATATTAATTATCATCTAGTCTTTTTCTTCTAGATAATTGTATATATTATGTATGTGATTTCTATAATTAATATTTAGTGATTATTATTATTATTATTATTGTTGTTGTTGTCATCATCATCGTTGTCTAATTATTAATATTCAACTATCTAAGTACTACTTAACCATGCATATATAGCTGATGATCAGGGGCGGACCTACGTCGTTTGTTGGGGGGTCCCCCAAAATTTTTCAAAAATATACTTTAGTATATGGTTTTTTCAAAGATATCCTAATATAAAGATAACTTGCCCTCCCAAAATATTTTTAAAAATCTCATTTAGTACTTAATTGTCTAGGTTTCTTTAAGTTTTTTAATAATTTTTTAATAATTATACCTATTTTTTGTCATTAATAAAATCTCATATTCTCATTTTTTTTTTTTTTACATCTCATAAGAGGCAATAAAATATCTTGGTTTTTTTTTATAAGCTGTATGGTAAATTTACAACCTCATTTTTCTTATTTATTTACATTTTTCCTTTTAAGTCTTCCACTAGCTAGCTTGTTTGGATTAGTTTTGTTAGTAAGTACATATATACTACCATCAAGTTAACAATTAGGAGTGAATGCAATAAATATTGCATAGCTATTTCTATTTATATTATAGAGACTTTACAATATTCAATCTTAGATTCAACAAAATTTTTTATCTTTATTTACTTAATTTTTATCATTAGCTTCAAAAAATCTTACATTGCTATTTTTATCTTAATTTTTATCTTTCACTTGAGTCCGATGGAGCTTAAGTGAGAGGTTTAGATAGGCGACTTTAATAATTTAGTTTGTCCATAGATAACAACCTTATATGGTTAATGTTAAATGTCGGTGACACATTTTGCTACTTTAAATATCAGTTACTGTTCATCCTTACATACGACACACTTTACTAATCGCCCCCCGACGCACCAAAATCTAATTCCGCCCCTGCTGATGATAATTGCAGTAATATTCTATCGTAACGTCATGATGTACAATTTTTGTAAGAGTTTCGGTTTTGGAATTTATGTAAGAGTAATAATGTTAGATACAATCCTATGTGCGCAAATATCATACATTCATTTTAGAAAAAAAGTGAGATCTATTATTAAAATAATAATTTTTTTCATGTGCGTATCATATTTACCTACTTTTTGAAAGAGTGTGCACACTCTAGAATTGCAAATTTTATTTCTCATTTATGTAATTCTCAAGTGATTTTTTATTTTTTATTTTTATTTTTTTTTATTTTATATACGGTAGTCATTTATCATAAATGAGTAGTGTTAGTAATAAAATTAAAAATACGGTCCCTTCTTTTTTTTTAAAAAAAATTCTGTAGATAATGATCAATCGAATGGACCAAAACAAGAAACAGAAATAAGTAAATATAACGAGGAACTGAATATATATTTTTGGAATTATTATAGCCTTTGAACGCAGCCTTTCTATACATGCATCGAAATTGGAAACAGGATGGGATCAAGTGAGTTCGGTCTTCAAGGGAATTTCTATAAAAGAATTTTGTGGTCCTTACTGCCCCCTTTTTTTTTTTTTTTTTTTTCTTCATAATAAAGTACGTGCAGACTTGAAAAAGTATTCGATAGGCTTCTTTTGGACGTCACTTTTTGGCCCATCTGAAACCCATTTCGTACACCTCAAAATTAGCTGCATCTAAACAATATCGTTCAAGAAATGATATTTTTAATTGTAAAATATATAAATGTCATCTAATTATTTAAAAAAAAAAAAAGTAAATATGAGATTTATATAAAAAAAATTAATTCTTTTAATAATACTTTCCTCCTTTTCAAAAATATTATATAGTGATTACACTTTACGAATATATATAATATTATTTTTAAAGAAAAGAGAGGTATGTTTTTTACGCCAGTCGCCAGACAAAAGGGATATTCAGAAGGACGAGTGTCACGAGGAGAATCTCTCTCTCTTTATAGATTTTTTTTTTCCTCTTTAGCTTTCGTTTCTTTCTTTCTTTCACAAAAACATAGAGAACAAAGAAAAGGAAATTAAGGGAGGGAGAGGAATCCGCAGACTCGATATTAAAAGGTGTAGGTTGGAGGCTTCTACCACAAGACGCCATTTGAGTAAAAGACCAATACACAGTACTACTTTTATATCTTATCCAAGGGGAATTCGATGCATGCAGTGAGGATAATCTCTTCTATCTCCTGCATGGGTCTAACCAAGCTAGCTTGCCTTTAAGTACCCAATATTTGAAGTCGTAAGTGCACTCTTTTTTATTTTAAAAGTAAATGAATATGTGACTCAAATCAAAAATTATTTTTTAATAGTAAATTCTATTCTTTTTAAGAAAAGTATATGGCGTTTGCACTGCCCATAACTATATCTAGTATTACTCCTACTTTTTATGAAAGAAAAATTTTACTCGTCATCCACTCACACCACATAACACATGCACACATAATTTTTTAATTTTTAATTTTTAATTTTTTTCTCTTACTAAATATGTGGTGTATGGATAATGAGTAGAAAAATTCAATTAGTTTAGGAAAAATAAAACCAATAAAAATTAAAAAAAATTAAAAAAATTAAAAAAATTAAAATAAGTGTCAGTATGTGATGTGTGGAGATGATGAGTAGCAAAACTCTTCAAGAAAAAGCTGCTTCGTACTACTATCATGATGATTAATCTATATATATATATATATATATATATATATAAAAGTATAGGAATAAGTAGTAGTGGGATAATTCTTATCCCTGACTTGTATGACTTGATTTCAATTTATTATCAATATGGCCACACAGTACTACGGGTATGCTTGATATATATATATATATATATATATTTATACAAACCGACCCGGACCCGAATTGGGTGGGGGGGGGGGGGGGGGGGTTGGATGAACGCCACCAAAGTTGGTGGGGATTTTAGAAGAGAATCTTCTTACCTTCCTAGGCACTTCATAAAAGTCAGTAGTAGGTAGGTAGCTAGCGGGAGCAGGAGAAGATTCCTCTATGATCTTCAGCTGGCTCCTTTACTTAATTAAATATCATTCTTTTTTACTTTTTTTATTTTTATTTATTTTTATTTTTTATAAAGGGATCACGTTTCATTTATAAAGAACATACAACTTTAACTTTAAAAAGTCAGTTACAAACGTTAATAGCTCTCCAGCACACTTCCATGGCTGACATGGTCTAATCCAGACGATAGATCTCTAAAGACCAGGTCTAAAGGATCCGTAATGCACAAACTCTGTTCCCGACAGAGAAATAGTAACTAAACGACAAAATCTATACCCCGACTACGCGGAGTAGGGTGTACCAACCCTAAGCAGAGAGGGGACATCACACTGTTCGGACCAAGGTCTGAAGGGACAACATTTTTAGATTTTTTATTTTTCAAAAAAAGAAAGCAGGACACGAAAATAAAATACAATGGAAAAACTACTGTAGCAAACAGAAAAGAACAATGCTCCACGTGGCTACGGTGGCGCGTGCAATACACGCACCACCCTGGGAGAAAACTGCCGACTGATCTTGGAAGATTCGGACTCATAAACCCCAATGGTGCCGCGAGTGACGACAGTAGAGGGCCTTCTGGCGTCGCGAGAGAGCCACTCGCCGAACGTCTCCGAGATCTTTTAGTCGCGCGTGCGAGCAACTCGCTGCTCTGAATGGTGCCGCCTTTGGAAGTCTTGAAGATCGGCGGCTGGGTAACGCCATGGAGAGGCGAGTGCTGATCTATAGTCGCCAGACATTCAAGATTCGCGATTCTCTCTTATTTAGCCTGCAAACACAACAAACACAAAAAACGGAGCACTACACAACGGGGACGATGGAGGATGGGGGGAGGGGGAAGGAGCCGAAGCTCCCACCCCCTCGAGACAGGTCTGTAATGAGGGTTCGAGAGGGACGGGAGTTTAGAGGGTTCGAGAGAGATGGAAAACCTCCTTTTTCCTTCTTTTTTCCTTTTAAACTTTGTGGATGCATGCATGCATGCATGGATGGGTTAATTCATGTGTTGGATCCCTTAATTTAGAGTCGTAGAATTTGAACCTGCGTGCGTACCTAATTAAGATATTCCTTAAGGAAAACATTAATAATTTACTTTATTCTTAATTTACGATGAATATATATATATATATATATATATATATATCATGTCTCGTTTTAGATTACATATTCACATTCCCTAATCTTCTCCATGCACTCATTTTTAGAGCAATTATGCAACTTTTGAAGCCAGAAAGAAATAATTATATAGTGCATGCAGGAATATTATTGATACTAATTAGCCCCATTTTAATATCATATGTGTGTGTGTCCTCTCTCTCTCTCTCTCTGATCTCAAAGTCATTATAAGTTAAATCATATAAGAATCATTAAATCATGATGATATTATAAGGAAAGATAGATCAAATCTACCTTGGTAAGGATACAATTTGGCCGTACACGTGTCCAACCTCCAATTTACAAGTACTCAAGTAGACCTTTAAAATAAAACTGGTGTTGGATACCCGTTGTTAAACAAAATGAAACTTTATACTATAGACCTTCAAATTAAGGTTATTTATATACTGTTACTTACTGAAGGTTGATTAATGATCAGTAAAAGAGGCTCGAAGATAGGGGACAAGGAATAAAACCCAAAATAAAAACTAAAAGCAAAAGAACAGAAAAGATAGAGAGAGAGAGAGAGAGAGAGAGAGAGAGAGGGAGAGAGAGAGAGAATCATCTTTGGGTTGGTTATTTTAAATTCGTACGGTACACATTAGGTTCTAAAACCAGGTCCTAAGCACATGACCCTCCATTCTCAGACTCTCTGATTCCTTCTCTCAGAGCATCTCTCTCGTTTTTAGCTTTTTTTAACCTTTGTTCTTTGCAAGAAGTTACCAATATTCCTCTGCTTTATCCTCTGCTTTTCCTTTTGTTCTCTCTCTCTCTCTAACTAAATGCATGCTTTATTCCATTTGAACTCGCCCCTAAAAAGAGGACGATCCTCCCTCGATCCTTCTTGAGTTCACAAACTAACAACATCCTTCTCTCTCTCTCTCTCCCCTTCGCCCACTTGAACTCAAACCTAAAGAAAGAAGCCAAACACCAACTTTTGCTCTTGTTTGTTCCCACATACTTCCTGTTTGTGCATGAACATTACTGCAGTTTTTTGTTGAGCAGCACTCTTGCTGTTTTACGTAACGATCGTAAATGGCATCCCCTTTGGAACTAAGCCTGGACTTCAAGCCCCACAGCTACTCTATGCTTCTGAAGTCTTTTGGAGGCCAAAGTGAACAGACCCAGAAGCTCGAAGACTTCCTTTCTCGCCTCGAGGAAGAACGCCTCAAGATTGATGCTTTCAAGCGCGAGCTTCCCCTTTGCATGCAACTTCTTTCCAATGGTACCATATTTCAGCTTTCTTCCTCATGCATGTTGACAAGCTTAAAATATCTTATTCAAGTTCTTATACAGGCCTTGATTGTTTCTTGATGCTTAGATTTACCTATGGAATACTCATAGATAGACCTTGAGATTCAAATATTATTTTACTAACTATTAATGTCCTATATAGGTTCCAACTTCCTTATTCTTTATCTTTTTCATTTAAGAAGGGAGCTGGGGATATAGTTTTCTTTGTGTGTGAATTGAATTATTAAACTAATCTCTTTGTAATGAATTATAAGCATACGATATTTCTACCGCAAGATAGATAAGTAAGGAAAAATAAGAATAATAATAATTAGAATATGAAGAACAAGAAAAAGAAAGAAGAAAAGAAAGCATAGCCTCGTAGTCCACCAAAGAAAAACTTAAAACAAAATAGGAATTACATCCAATGGAACTTTGCTGATATTTTGTAAATTGGTTTGTATATGTTGTTTCTACATATGCCAATTTTTTACCAACTTTCCTCTCTTTTTTTTTTTTCAGCTCTGGAGGCTCATAGGCAGCAGCTACGGGCCTACAGATCAGCAAACCAAGGTCCAAGGCCGGTTCTCGAAGAATTCATACCCCTCAAACAATCAACATCTGAGAGCTCAGAGAAATCATCAAACAATTCTGACAAGGCAAACTGGATGACATCCGCTCAGTTATGGAGCCAAGCAAGTGACGGAACCAAACCACAATCCACAATTCTATTCCATAACGAACCCGAGATCGGCTTAGATACTTGTCCAAAACTAGCTTTGGATAACAAACAGAGAAATGGAGGTGCATTCCACCCTTTCTCCAAAGAAAGGAACTCGTTCCCGAGTCCAAATTTGAGGGCTCTTCCTGATTTGGCTCTTGCCTCTGCCGAGAGACAGTTGGAGGATAAAAAGTGTTTGGAGACTGAGAATGGGATTTCTTCTCCCAGAAGAGAGGATACCGGTAAGGGTGGCAGTGGTGGGGTCGGGGTTGAGCAAGCAAAACGACCTGGTAATTCTTCAGATGGGCAAACGACTGCAACAACTACAGCTCCTAACACAAATCAGACTCACAGGAAGGCAAGGAGGTGTTGGTCACCAGATTTACATAGGAGATTCGTGAATGCTCTTCAGATGCTTGGTGGTTCTCAAGGTAACGTGGTTCCTTTCTATATTCTAATAAATAAGATGCTATAATGATTTTTTAAAGATATTTTAAAGCACGAAAAATGAACAGTTTCAATTGATAAACACACTACGCGGTGAATATATAGATCGTGATAAGGATCATACATCTAATTATACTGTCATCATCATTATTTGTATTTCTTTAGATTTTTTACTAATATTTTGGGTCATGGAAACAGTGGCAACTCCAAAACAGATCAGGGAGCTGATGAAGGTCGACGGTTTGACCAATGATGAAGTGAAAAGCCACCTGCAGGTATCTCTCTCTCTCTCAGATATGGAGGCAGGCATGAAAGAGCCTTTGTACTATCTTAACATGCCCTGACAACGTACCACACTGCATAACATTCCATATTCTGTAGAAACGTTGTACAGAACTGAAATATATATTAACTTCTACCTTTATCTCTTTTTGTATGCAGAAATACAGGCTTCACACCAGACGACCCAGCCCAAACCCCCAAACAGCCGGAGCCCAAGCACCGCAGCTCGTAGTCCTAGGTGGCATATGGATGCCACCAGAGTATGCCACGGCGGCAGCAGCAGCAGCTCATACGGGAGCCTCAGCCCTATATGGTGCACATCCTGCCTCCCATGCACAACCACACTACTGTGGACCAGGATTGCCACAAGAATTCTATGCTGCACCACCCCCTCCACCTCACGGCCACCAGTTACACCACCACAGTGTCCACCACCAACTCCACGTGTACAATGCCACGTGCCAGACCCATAGCTCACCTAAATCCGATGCCAGAGGACAAGAGATCTGTACCGGTCGGAGAGCATCGAGGATGGAAAGTCGGATAGTAGCAGCTGGAAGGGTACTGAGAGTGGTGAGAATGGAGGGGCGGGAAAAGGGTTGGGTGCACTTAGAAGAGATCATGATGGTGAGGAAAGTAATGGAAGTGGGATCACTCTCAAGTTCTGATCAGGTTTCATTATGCACGTAGAAAGCTTTAGAGTTTAGCTAGGGCTTTAATTAGGGTCTTCATATGTTTTCACCGATCCCACTAATTTGTTTATTCGTACGTTATAAAACATATCAAGGAGGGAGGGTAAAAAGGGCATAATGGAAAAGTGTGTGTTTGTTTTGTTTTCCTTGTACTCTTTATGTCCTCCTAATTGTAAAAGATTAAAGATTGATTATATGGGATTTGGCTTTTTCTGATATTTCTGCCCTTTACCGATTAATGACTGATTTGCCCTTAATATTTACATGAAGACGTGATTAGTTCATTAAAAAAAAAAAAAAAAAATCTTTGTAAGACTTACAAGCTAATATTTTAAATCTACTCTATATAAATATGAGTTTTATAATCTAATATATTACAGTAATTTACGTTAGTTTATAAATTTATTTTTTAATAAAATTTTTTTATGAATAAAATATTTTTCATTTACAAATAACGAGGGGATGGATTTTAATGTAATGTAACCTATATATGAAGAAAAAAACTCTAATCTACTCGATCTCTTCCTTTGTGACTTTCTTCTCCCAACTACTCATCTCTTTTCTTCTTCTTCTTCTTCTTCTTCTTCTTCTTGTCTCATTTTCACCTTCTTCTTGTCATTGGGGGAGAGACTTGCGGCCATGGTTGTGGGTTTCTCTGGTTAAGGTTGAGACCTTTTGATGATTGAGCTTCTCTCTGGTTTTTAATGTTATTTATATTCTATCTTATAGTTATAGCTCCAATATCTATATACTTTAACAAATCCGTTTATATATATATATATATATATATTTAATTCATATGAATATAAGCAGGTTATATATATATATATATATCGTAGTAATACCATAATTTGATTTTATATATCTTCTTCTATACATAAGATATTTAGATTGTACTGCAGTTATATTTTTTACTATAAAAATAAGAAATGTTATGCGAATTGATGAGTTTTAAAGAGTACTCAATTTGATCGAGTTTTATACAAACTAAATAATTTAATAATTATTTAAAATTTATACTCACGAACAACTAGTAATTCAATAAACGAACTAAACGGAATTAATTTGACTTTGATTGAGTTGATCTCTAAGATCATGATCCCTACCCATTAATATAAATGAGCGGTGCTACAATCACCGAAAACTAATCCTGAAAGATGTCCCGAATAGTGCATTTCATTTTTCCATTTTTCTTTTCATTTTTTTATGCATTTTTTTAATCATCATAAACATTTAAAAATAAAATAAAAAATTCACAACATCATTAAAAAATACTTTCTTAATCATTAAGTAAAAAAAAAAAAAAATTTTGGAAGAAATGTTTGGGACCCATTTCCAGGATCCTAAGCATTTCTCAATATAAATACATGGTCATAGCTAGGTTGCTATTCGATTTGGGTGGGCAGCCATTATCAAGCTCATCATGTTACTTAATGTCCTAATTTCTAATTTCAGGTAATTCATAATATTTCATTTGGCAAAAAGTTGGCTTCGAGCTTGTTCTTTAAAGCAAAAAACTTTAAAACAAGAATATATGATATCCATATCGGTTCTGAACCCTTTTACACTTTTGTAAAGTAAATATTCTTCTAGTAAATTGTGGAGATTTTACCAAATCTGTTGATTTCTTCTCTATCTTTTTTCTTTTCTTAAACCCGGCCTATACCCTAAAGTACTGGGTTAATTAAGGAGCATCCACATGACCAATGCTGGCACGTACGTCTTGGTGGAAAAGGAAACGTAACTGATTTAATTTCCCCATCAAACTTGTGATACACACAAGCAGAGTCCCCTTTTTGTTCTTAGAACTCAGTAACTTCGAAGAAAGACTCGGTCAAGAAAATTACAAGAATCGGAGATAAAATCATCAAGAATAACAACAAGAACAAATGGATCAACAAGAACAATAAAGAAGTAAAGAATAAGAAATACAAACAGAGATTACGTGGTTCAGCCCTAATGGCCTACATCCACGACAGGAACAGCCTCAGAGATCATTCTTTATTGAGCAATCTTCAAAAGCCAATGTATGTACACAGGATCAAGCTAATACTGAGCCAAATACAAGCCTCAACACAGCTTTCCTTTTCTCCCTCAGTAAACCCTAGCTTCTCTCTCCCTCTGTACAAAAGCTCTCATCTCTCTTTCTCAAAACGGCAAAAGAAAACGATTGCTCAAAATGTAAAAGCAGCCCGTAACCCTAACACGGGAAAACACATATATATATATATATACAAAGAAGATGGTTGCACGTGTCTTTGATCCAGCGGTTATTATTCGCAGAAGGCCAAAGGGTGCTCACGTGAGTAGCACATGTATTTCCTCTGCCTATCAGATAAGTGCCACTGCCTATCACCAAGTGTCCCAACCTTTAATAAGCTGCATATACAAATGTTAGTGTAATAAAGCAGAGATGGTAAAATAGTTGACACAATATTCACAAAACTCAAGACATAATGTAAACTGATGATATGAGCACGATCCTTAAGAGGTACATGCTGTTTTTTCCAGTCGATTTAAATTAATATTTACAATAACCATAGTATATCCATGCTATTACTGAAATGCAAAGGCTACATACTATTACTACCATGCATCTTCAAAGGAAAATACCGATTCTAGTCGCCGAAATGAAAGGTAATTCGCACTGAAGTACGTACTAAAATCTCAACATGGAATAACGTACGTATTGCCTTTTGTTAGGACCCCACGATCCCGTAAGCCAGCATTATCACTAACATGATCAGTTCTAAAATTGTTCTATCAACAAAAGCTTGCAAGCAATAGTTTGAGTTAACTATTGCGGCGTCACCATTGCGGCATGATGTCATGACTTTACACATGATTGCCATACGGCAGGATGCCAGGACCCCATCCCTTATACAACATCATCAGCAACATTGGTTTCTACCATGGCTGTATCAACAAGAGCTTGCAATCAAAAGTTCGAGTTAATACTATATATGTGCCACCATACATCCTCCATCCTGACTTCACGATCGATCTAAACGAAAGTGCTTTCCTTTTCCTATTATATATAAATAACAGCTAGCTGGGGAGGGGAATAGAAGAAACAAAAAGTGCTTGGAAGACTAAACTCACACCACCTTATATCATGTTAAAAATAACAAAAAGGCTAAATTACCTTTTAACTGATTATCACGGATTAGCATATCTTAAGCTGAGTTGTTAATTAGCATCATGTATGACCTCTTGATATGTTGCTATAGCTGATAAAATTTGTTAATTAAACACTATTTTCTCTACCTATACATATACAGATGTACAGTCAATTATAATTTCAACTTCTAAAAAATGTTTGTATGCTAATATCGTGCTAGTTACATGTGTAACAGCTCATTCAATACGTGTCATGCTGAAATGACATTAGCGTCACAACAAATAAAATTTGTATGCAGTGTGCTTAACAAGATACTACAGCTGCCATGCAAACCCACAAACATTTGAATCCAGATCATCATCATGTATTGTACTGAATGTGTAAAAAATGAATGATCTTATTTGCAAGGCTCCATATACATACAAGACAAACCTGGAGTTCTTCTTCACAACTTAAGTTGTTCAGAGTAAGCTTTCCCTTACAGCAAACATGATTTATACAGCTGCAGAATATTCACACAAGGCGATCATTGCCAAGCAAGTACCTTGCATTGGTCAACTGCATCTGATCGTATGATGTGTGTTTCTTTGAAGGCAATCAACGCATCCTCCAATTTCTACTTCTATTAATCAAATTTAGAGTGAGGACATGAAGGGGCATTAAAGGACTTGGAGTGGTGATAAGAGGAAAAAGAAATGGAACATTACACTGGGGCTAAAAAATAAGTGCTGTAATATTATTGAAACAAGTTACATTTGATTTTTTTTTTTTTTTTTTCCCTGCAAATCCATACAAGTTTCTGCTTCTCTTCTACCCTCTCCTCCATCTGGGAAATCAAACAAAACAAAGAATCTTAGTTTCTTTTGCCAACAAAAATAGTGTTTTTAAAGATAATAAATAGACTGTTGCCAGACAAGCTTATGCATGCAAAGCCTCGGTTGGATGGTGATGAGCATGGCAAGTGTACTGTGTCCCAGTTAAAGCAGGCTTTTAGCCTTTTATTCACAAAAGTTTTGGTACAACTTACAAAAAATCGACTGCTTATTAGCATCAGGCAACAGTGCAATTGGATGCACAACTTGGGTAACATGATCAGTCAGTAAAAATATGGACGTGATTCTCGTATTTCAGATCATAAAGAGATAACTTATAACCTCATAACCTCATCTTTCAGTTCATCAAGCCTATGAGTTGATCTCTCCAATTGTTCTTTTACCAGAAAATGGCAATGAGACAGATGTAAGCTAAAAGTTTATTGACATATTATAAAACATCAACAAGAAAATCTAAAATTCTGTGCTTACATGGTTGTTGTAATCATCAATTGATTGGGGGGAAAGTCCATAACTGGCATTAACATCAAAACTACAGGGGAGAGTTGTGTTAGGGTTGTTTATTTTTACAATTTCTCTCAAATCATCTAATCTAATCAGTACACTTTCTCAAATTTCTGTACAAAATAAAATAAACAATTCAACATTTTCAAATCTCAAACAAAAAATAATATTAAAAAAATATATTCTAACAATATTAAATTATTCAACTTTTAATTTTAATCTCAACTCATCTCATCTCATGATCTACGAAAAAAAATGAGGACATGATTAAGCTATTGCTATGCACAAAAGTTCAGTGGACGTTCATCATGAATTTCATCCGAATAGATGTAGATATTTCTTTCTCAAATATCACTCAAACATAAAATATTTTTCAATTTCAAATCTTCAACTTTTTCATCTAACATTATTCAAACACGAAACTCAATACAAATTTTACAAATTTTTAAACAAAATACAAAAAATAATATAACTTTTTTTTAAAATTTAAAACAAAAATAATACTAAAAAGTTATATTCAAATAATTTTTTAACTTTATAATATTTGTATTCAACTTTTTCTCTCTCATTTTTTCAAACCTAATAAAACATTTTAATTTAAACGTCTATTTCACTACTATTTACATATATTCTGAAATATTTTTAATTGTCCAAACAAGACCAAGATATATGCTCTAGGCATGCACCTAGGTTGTAGTAAGCCAACGAAGAAGAGTCTCAATGCTTAATTGGATCTATAACGACGGCGCACGTCATGAAGGATCATCTTGATGTTAAAGGCAACAATGGAGGGTAGGCGACATCCCTTCGCTTTAGTATCTCTATTATCATTGGTGATTAATAGGATGACTTGGATGGAGCAGAGCTTCGATGAGACGAAGGGCATGGATTAGAGGCATTTGGATGGGAAAAAAGTTGGGTTGCTACTTGCCCTATGGGCAGGTAGCTGACCCTCCCAGCCCCCGCACCTGCCTAGTTGGGGACCAAGTTTTTAGTCCTGTCACTTGGTCCCTCCCATCCAGACAGGTGGGTGGATTGGCCTATGCCCATCTGGCCATGCACCCCATGCAGTGAGAGAGAGCGAGACTAAGAGATTGGCGACCGAGAGAGAGAGAGAGAGAGAGAGAGAGAGAGAGGGGGGGGGGGTTTGGTGTTGGTTAAGGGGAGAATATTTTGACTGCGTTTGGATGTTAAGATAAGTTGAGTTTTTTTATAAATAGTATTAAGTTAAAATTATTGAATAAATTTGGTGGGATCTATTTAAAATGAGTTTAAAATATAATAAACTCATTTTAAAATATAAAATGAGTTCAATTCATTTCATTTTATTTTATCTCATCATTATAATTTTCATAAATTTTTATATAAAATATAATAAATAATTCAACTTTTTCAAATATTAAAATAATAATAATATTAAAAAATAATATTCTAATAATATTTTATTTAATTAAATTTTATTTTCATTTCAACTCATCCCATTTCATTTCAACTCCTCGTGCAAACCAACCATCCCACTCCGGTGATTTTCCGTGTTTTTTGCGCGTGTAGTCTGTATAGTGGTTTTTTATATTTTTTTTCATTCTTCCTCTGCCTGTTCTCTCTCGCTTCTCATTTGCTCCTCCTCCCTCGCCCCCCAGTCAAGTCAAGTGAGGGTTTATCATCCTCAAAGAAATTACTGTCGGGAACCAAGAGAGCTCCGTCACCCGGATCTTCAACCGGATCTAAGCCGGAGATTCAACCTTAATAACAAGCAACGGGCAATATTTGGAAACCATCAGAAGTCCCTGTGGTCTTGTCTGGGCAACGAAATAGGTTTTAAGGCCAGAACCATCGGTAGTCTCTGTGGCCTTGTCTCAGTAGTTTCTTTTATCCTTTTCCAATTCAATTCTTGAATCCTCTCGGTCCCTCGGAGCCCCATGCCCTGTCTCCTCGCTCTCTTCCTCTCTCTAGCATGCTCTGGTTTTCCTCTTCCTCTAACCTTTTGCAAAGCACTGCAACGTTATCAATAATTATATATATTTTACCATTGATGAGTACGATCTCATTTTTTGTTTTGTAGTTGTTTGTTTTGTCGCCGGTCTAATGGTGAAAGTGAAACCTTTCTCGAGAAACACCAGACTCAAGAACCATTCTGACGAACCACTGAAGGTTGCTGTGACAGTGGATAGCAGATTTCAATCGGATGACATATCTCTAATAATCGAACCGGGTGAGCACAGGTACATGTGCTACGCCGATTTGGGGATTGAATACAATGGTGGACGTCTGGTAGAAGTGTTTTTTTACATCGGAGACCGGCAGATGAAACCTATACTGACATCGCAGATAAGGGATCATGAGAAAATCATATTCTTCAAACGAGAGGATGGAACCATCGCCCACAATCTAATCAAGGGGTGTATGATCAAGATGAACGGGTAATTCTGAGAAATGATTTCTACGTGTCCCAAATAGACAAGTTCTATATAAGCTTTTATAAAAATGTAGATCTTAATTTAAAAAATTGTAAAAAAAATTATTATTTATTAATAAGACCTTTTATAAAAGACTTATATAAGACTTGTCTATTTAAGATTTGTATCTAGCATTAATCTTATTTTATAACTTGTTCAGAAGGGACGCCTAATAAAATAATCGGAGATGGAATTTTGATTGACAGAGATGCTTTATTTTTCTCCTTTTTCTTTTCATTGGTTTACTTGCTCTGTTATGTTTTGAGTTACAGGATAGTTATCTCGGTGAAAGGCGCGGTGAAAAAGATCAAGTCATTGCTGATGTAGATGGGTTTCGAATACCCGTCGGTGTGATTGAAGTTGAACATGAAGACGACAAGCATTCTACGTGAGTTCTTCAGCTTCGCGAGGGACTAACAAGTCTGTGTGTTTGTACCAGATTCATGGGAAGAGTGATAGTCATCGAACGTATCGGGTATTTGTTGGTTAACAGTACAAGAAATACAAAAATAAACTTTCACACGTACGTTATTTTTACTTGGATTGTAAATTTATTTATTTATATTAAAAAATAGATATAATATATCATATTATTTTTTATAAATATTTTTTTAAAATATAATACTTTTCAAATAAATTCATCTATGGCATATCAATCTTGTCAAAGATCTCCAGCCTCACTCAGTTTCTTTTATCTACTAGGTTTTTGTTTTTTGTTTTTTTTTTATCTACTAGGTTACTTGTTCACAATTTCTTTGGTGCCATTGAACATGACGACAAGCTGCATTCGACATGAGTCCTATGGCTTCGAGAGGGATGAACAAAGTCTCCGTTTGAACGAACGGTAATTTTTAAAGAAAATCCAACTCCATATCTCCGTACAAGATCCTTTGGCCCCATTTACGGCTTTTTTATTTTTATTTTTATTTTTGAATAGCACTGCTTTTATGTACTAACTAGGCTGCTTGTTCAAACGTTATAGAACTTCTTTAAAAAAAAAAAAAAAAAAAAAAACTTGACACTTATGTTAATAATTTTTTTATAAATATAAGAATATTTTTTATAAGATGTAAAATATAGAATAACGAATGAAAAGAATTTTTTCTTGTTATGTAACTTAAAAGTCAAAAAAAGTGTAATAATTTTTAAATATGTGAATGTATTATGCATGTGCCATCAAGCTTGGACTGGCAGAGAAGTAGAATCCGTATTAGGTATCGAACCTTTTTTATTTTTAATTTTTTCAAAGAGAAATCCAATGTTATCACGTACGTCCGTGCGCATCTTCTTTTTCGACTCTGGCGACGGCGACAGAGTTGGAGCAGAAAATGACAAACTAAGATTGCGTTTTAACGTTAAATTGAATTGATTTGAATTGAGTTAAGATGATAAAATATTGTTAGAATATATTTATTATTATTATTATTTTAAAATTTAAAAAAATTAAATTATTTATTATATTTTATATTAAGATTTAAAAAAATTGTAATGATGAATTGAAATAAGTTTACTTTTCAAACGAAGCCTAACAGTCAACTAACTACTCATTAACTAAAATAAACTTAACCCAAGTAAACTTTAACTTGGACTATCAAAATAAATGTGCTCTAAGGGATTATTTGGATGTTAAGACGTTTTCATCTCATTCCATTTTATTTTATATTATTTAATTATATTTTAACATTTAAATATCATTTAAATATATACTTTTTCAATTTCAAATTTGTAAATTTTTCATTTAATCATTACAGTTTTTTCAAATTTTCAAACAAAATATAAAGAATAATTCAACTTTTCAAATCTTAATATTAAAATAATGTTAAAAAATTATATTATAATAATATTATAACTTTATAATATTTTTATTAATTTTTTTCTTTCTCATTTTTCAAAACTCTATAAAATATCATAATTCAAACTATTTCACTATTATTTACAAATCATTTCACTACTATTTACAGATTTCTTATTTCATCTCATCTCATCCCAAACATTCTTATTTTAACGATTAGCATGTCTAACAAGATTTAGTGTAAGATTCCAACGGAGTCTTATAGTTTAGATCTAACCAATTTTTATACAAAAACCCTCCAATTGAACTTACTGAATCGGATCGATTATTTTCCTACATAGAACTCACAACTTTCGCAACTTATTTAGTATTACGAATATTTATTAATAACGTGAAACATCGATAGGCATTTATAATCATGAATTAGATCATCCATGCGATCGATAATCTAGTTTCAAGCATTATGACAACCGATAATATTTTGTGAACCCATTTATCTATTTTCATGTCCAATTTTTTTTAAGAGTTAAAATATACTTTCAACAGTTAATAAAATTTTAATTGTGAAAAAAAAAACTGATAAAAATAAAAAATGTGTTAAAGGAGACATAAAGTAAGATGGGGAAAAGTCATAAAAAAATTTACAACTTTCATAAAAATTCATTTAAAAAAAAAAATTACTTCCTATGGAAGCTGAAAAGCTTATTTAATATTCTCGACAACTCTTTGGAGTCGTTTGGATGTTAAGAATATCTCAAAACATCTATAAATATTAATGAAATATGTAGTTTAAAACTTGCAAAGATTTTAGCCGAGACTTGGTCGTAAAGAATGTAATATTGTGGGGGAGTGGGAGTTTGTAACAATGGGGATTTTGGCGTGTAAGTCGGCGATCTGATTTTAGACTAAGAAATAACCAAAAGCTTACAAGATTATTGAAATATTTTGGATCAAGAAATCACCTTGTGACATTTAAGACTTCTAATAATAAAATCAAACTTTAGAAATAGATATATATTTAGAAATAGATATATATACATAATTATTTTTTTAAACACAACTACAACTACTACTACTACTACTATTACTACTACTAAAAATAATAATTGTTAATGTTGTGTTTTGTACGCTTGAACAAGATTCTAGCAACTCGGGATGAAATCTTCACCTGCTAACACAAAGAATAAGGTGGGCTCGGGATGGTCTGGGGAATCTCTGATGCCTAAGTTAGTTTTGCATATTTAGAGTATTGTCTTTTTTAATAATTGAGTTTAGAGAGAGTTTTTTGTACTTAAGATGTCTTTTATACGAGGTTTCAATGGGGACACTATGTACCCGATGCCAGCATCTCGTTGTCCCACCCATAGTTGTTTTAGCCTGAATATTTAATGTGATGTAGTGTTTTGAGATATGGCTTTTAATGTGACGTGGCTTATGAGATAATGCTTTTAATGCGGCATGGCTTCCTGCGTGAGTCTTGAAAGTGGCTAATTGACGTGGTCACTTATGGTCCCCCTCATCAGAGAATGGAGGGCTGCCCAGGCCCTCTGTTCACTCGACATTGTAGGTCCTTTAATGCTTGGTGTCGCGGGGGATGTTAGGGTTGGCACGTCTCATATGTCCCCCTTCTTCTAGTTTCCCACACGCTTCGCCATCTAATGTAATTGGAGGCTTAGGTTCTTTTGGCAACTTGGGGCCGCTGGAGAGTAAGGCCCGAGTTGCCCTGGGCCTCATTGTTTTGCCCATGCCCAACTTTCATGGGCCGAGTGGGAAACATCCCTCCCAATAATAATAAAAATAATAATAGTAATTATAAAAATTATAAAACAAAATTCTAAGTCCCTAATATCATTAGGTCGGATTGTTACACATCCCTACTTGAGTCATTGCTCGTATGAAACTCAAGACATCAAGTACTCTTGCTCTTGTCGATGCTCTCTCAAAACTTTGGTTATCAAATTCAAGCACTCCAAAATTTTGTTGTTGTTCACATAGAGCTTGAGATATCAAATATCTCATGCTTTATTGTTATTGGTTGTATCTTGAATATTGTTAGCTTCAAATGGCCATGAGTTGTATATATATTAGATATGTTATATGTTACTTATTTAATTCAACTATCCCAGAGAGTCCACGATCGTTGTTATGCTGCCTGAAGTCAATATAGAAATGATTTCCTCCTCGGAAGTCATTGAGGTAGGTGACAAGGGGTTCTTGGCTGCGAGGGAACAAGCATTAGCAGGCGATGATGAGGAGGCCTTTAAGCTTGGCAAGGGGAGGGTCTCCATCCCCAAGTTCCCCTTCGAGTATTCTTTTGAGCATGAGGTTGCCTCAACGGAAGCAAGTTGTGCTGTGGGACTCGAACCTAAATATATGCTCTAGGCATGCACCTAGGTTGTAGTAAGCCAACGAAGAAGAGTTTTGATGCTTAATTGGATCTATGACGACAGCGCACATTGTGAAGGATCACCTCGGTGTCGAAGAAAACAATGGAGAGTGGGGACGCCGTGGAAGACAACAAGCGAGTTCGATATCGAATACGCTCTTCAAACCACCGTGAAGGGGTGGGTGTTGGCAAACTTTGTCACCGAATTTACTGGGTTCCCAACAATGGGTGATGGTATGCACCCTACAAAATCCTAGCAAGTATTTGTTGACGACTCATCTTGCCAGATAGGGAGAGGAGTAGAGGTGCACATTGTGACTCCTAAAGGGGAAGAACATAATTACGCCGTTAAACTAGCTTTTAAGACAACAAAAAATGAAGCAAAATACGAAGCACTGCTTACAAGATTGCAGGTGGCCAGAGCCTTAGGAGCCGCCGAAATTAACGTATGGGCCGACTCCCAAATGGTAGTGAACCAAGTGTTGGGAGAGTTCATTGTCAAGAGCGAGAAGCTAAGGAGATACCTCGCATTGGTGGGGGCAGAGTGGCTTCACTTCAAGTATTTTCAATTTTAGCAAGTATCGAGGACGGAAAATTAGAAGGTGGACAAACTGGCACGAGTAGTGTTTGGGCAGGAAGACTCAACCTTGCCAGATAATACGGTGGTTAAGACAGTAGAAAGTCCCATTGTCTGGATTAAGGTCATGATGATACAACTCGGGATCCCAGACTAGGCGGCAAACATAGTCAAGTTTTTGGAAACTGGTAAAACACCTGGAGACAGGCAGAAGGAGGGAAAAATCAGGAATAGAGCGGCGTGCCACACCGTGATTGAGGGAGTCCTGTATCAATGGGGTGACTCAGCCCCTCTCTTAAGATGTATCTCCTTGGAGGAAAGGTGATACGTGTTAGCAAAAATACACGAGGGAATCTGTGGAAACCATTCGAGAGGATAGGCACTAGCCTAAAAAGTGACGAGAGTGGGTTACTACTGGCCCTAAGCTCTTCGGGATGCCAAAATTTATGCTTGGAAGTGTAAAAAATGTCAAGAATATGCCCAAATTCCCCATTGCCCGCCGGAGAAGTTGGTGTTGATCACCTCACCTTGGCCATTTGCCCAATGAGGGGTCGATCTAGTTGGCCCCTTCTTTGGGGAAAAAGAGGGTCAAATTTGTAGTGGTGGCAATCGACTACTTCACCAAATGGGCCGAGGCAGAAGCCTTAGCCACCATAACTGCGGGCAATATTACGTGATTCCTGTAGAAATTAATAATTTGCAGGTTCGGCATCCCACACACTATCGTCTCGAATAATGGGAGGCAGTTCGACTCCAATCAATATCAAAACTGGTGCCAAGACTTGGGGATAGAATTTCGATACTCATCCTGTAGGCACCTGCAATCCAAAGGACAAGTCGAGTCAACTAACAAAACACTAAGGGAATACTGGAATACTAAAGAAACAACTTGACGATCGAAAGGGCACACGGGCTGAGGAGTTCCCTGCCGTGCGGGCACAAGACAATGCTGCCAGTAGAAAATGAACTTCCCACGTACAGAGTGCAGAACATAGAACGAGAATCCAACGACAGATGACTAGAGGAACAATTGGACCTGTTGGAAGAAGTACAGCTAGAAGCAAAGATAAAAGTTGTGTTTGATAAAAGAAGGTCTGAGAGGTATTTTAACAAGTGCGTGTGGTCGATGACATTCCAAGTAGGGGAACTGGTACTCAAAGAAACTGGAAGGATGACGCGAGATGAGGAAAAAATGGGTCCCCGCTGGGAGGGCCCTTACGTGGTCATCACCACAAACCGACCAGGTTCCTATCGCCTCAAAGATTCCCAAGGAAACGAGCTACCACACTCGTGCAGCGCCGAGCACCTGTGAAAATATTACTGCTAAGCCAACTCCCTTGTTGTAATTCCTATGTTTCCATGAAAAGTTGCAAAACATAATCCAAATATGTGTTTTGTCTTGTCTCGATTATTGGTTTCAGGTGTATGATGTAACGAGAAAATCGATCTGCAAGTGCTTACTAGCAAGGTCGAAACTGCCGAATGGATACTTCAACAACTTACCTCTCTGCGAGGTGAATGAGATGAGTGTAATGCCTAAATGCTGCTTTATCCCTCTTGCGGATGAGTGTGGGTCAACCCTTGGTCACCCGAAAATAAAACTTACCTTCCTCGTAGGCATCAACAGGCGGGAGCAGGAGCGGGTCCAGTAACATACTGCCTGAACAACTTACCTCCTTGTGGGATACCATGGGAAAATGTAGGCCTTAAGATTACCTTATCCCTCCAGAAGGGGAGAGCGGGGTCAACTTACGACTACCTGAATGACTTACCCCGACCTGCACTGCGACGAAGTGTGGGATCAACACCGACTTGACCCAAACCTACCATTTCCTGTGATGTCAACAGGTGGGAGCGGGTTCAGTAACAGACTGCTTGAACAGATTACCTCCCATGAAGGGTGACAGTCGAGCAGGCAACTTGACCTCCTTGTTTGGGAGAGCGGGACCAGCCTCGAGGCGGCACGAACGACTTACCCTGACCCCCCTCACAGTGAAGGAGCGGTCAGCCAACTGCTGTCCAAACTTACCTCCCCACAAAGGTGCATAGGGAAATGTAGGCCTTAAGGTTGCCTTATCCCTCCCACAAAAAACTGCGGGTTAGTCCTTAGCTACCCGAATGAAAATGATTACCATCCTCGTCAGCGTCAATGGGCGGGAGCGGGTTCAGTAACAAGCTGCCTGAAAAATGTACCTCCCCGTAGGATACTATAGGGAGAGGTCGGCCCCAGGGTAGCCTTATCCCTCATGCAGAGGAGAGCGGGATCAGCCTCATGGAAACCAGAATAACTTACCCCGACCCCTGCTACGATGAAATGTTGGATCAGCACTAGCCTGACCCAAACTTATCCTTTCCTACAATGTCAACGGCGAGAGCAGGTTTAGTAACAGACTGCCCGAGCGACTTACCTCCATGTGGGATACCATAGGGAAATGTAGGGCTTAAGGTTGTCTTATCCTTCCCACGATGGAGAGCGAGATCAATTTCATGGCTACCCAAATAACTTACCCTGGCCCTTATAGCAATGAAGGAGCGAACCGGCCACATCGTTGTCCAACTTCTCCTCAACGGAGAGCAAACTGAGTCAATAGACTGCCCAAATAATAAGGAGAAAGATGCGGATGTCATCTATGGAATCTGCATCAACGGTATCGCCATTAGCAACTCACCTCCCCACGAGGGGAAATGGATGTACTTAATGCCCGAAGACAAAATCTCTACCAATGAACTTTACTCTAACAACAGAATGCCAAACTAACAGAACCTCAGACCTTCACCATACTCCCACGAAATGGCTCAAGTTCTTACATTCACTAACATATTTGATTTGTGCAACATCTCTTGCTTACTTCCCTGTGAAAGTCAATGGGTGAATCCAGCCTTAAGACGGCCCGGCTTGCCTCGTGACGAAGCGCAAATGTAGCCCTTTAACTGCTCGACATTACTTAGAAACTCCACTGGCAGCAATTAACACTTAAGCAATGCAAAAAAAAAAAAAAAAAAAAAAAGAAGAAGAAGAAGAAGAAGAAGAAGGAGGAGGAGGGAGAGGGGGGAAAATGACAGAAGCCAACGGAGGAGCAGCTAATGTACAAAATCAAAAGGAAAAGTGGTATTCGGCTCCCCACCTGATGAAAATTAAGCCAAGCCCACACACCGCACAAACGATAAAAGCGAGTGACAAAAACATCATCACTTGGCAAAGAAATGCAGTGTAAGGGGGCCACAAGCGTGCAAGGTCGCCAACCTTGACCTGACGCCCACGGGTAGGACATCTATAAATAGCAGAGAAAGAAAGGTGAGAAGTGCGAGAAGAAATACAACAAGAAAAATGTGGAAACAACATAACAAGGAAAATACAGAGACTGTGCACTGCCAAAAACACAAAAACATTGTTGTGGAGAAAGCTAGTAACAATTGCAGGAAATACACAGTCGGACATAAGGGCGAGAACGAGAACATGAGGTTTGGGATCCCAACAATAAGGAATATGCAAGGAGATCCGTCCAGTTTGTCTGCCTTCATGAGGCATGTTCATTTCCAACAGGGCCATCGCCAAGGCCACTCGAGATTAGGCCCACTCTGAGCATGTCGCATTATTGCAAGGACACTTCATGGGGGGAGAAGTCACACACGCTCAGGTCTGGAGGTTGCACTGAGGGTTCTAGAGGAGGAAGGTTTTCATCTGCTCCAATCCCTCCTCGTAGCCAAATTTCCACGGGTCATCTTGCACCCCCGGACGTAAGACAACTTGTTGCGCAGGCCCTAACAGTCACTTTTTAGCTCACGAGTGTTAGCTGGTTCATAGTCAGGGTGGTCTCTACGTCCAACCTTTGTTGCTTCTCGTCCTTCAGGTTCTGCTCCTTCGCTGCCAGCAACTCATTGGCCTATT
The DNA here is from genome assembly GCF_004785595.1 of Juglans microcarpa x Juglans regia. Taxonomy (NCBI): domain Eukaryota; kingdom Viridiplantae; phylum Streptophyta; class Magnoliopsida; order Fagales; family Juglandaceae; genus Juglans; species Juglans microcarpa x Juglans regia. Next base: position 30,148,097 of record NC_054597.1, read on the forward strand.
TGAGCTTAGATTCGAGCGACCTGATCTGCCGACCATCAGTGTCTCGTTGCTGACAAAGCTCTGGAACATCAGCCTGCAATTGCTCCAACTCCTACTGGCAGTGGTCTAGGGACTTCTGTAGTGTGTCCCTAGCCTCACAAGCTAGTGAGGCCTAGATGCGAAGTTGACCAACCTACCCTTGGGATCGGATCAGGTTGGCCAAGGCTCCTTCAGTCGCCTCTCTCTGTCCTGCTCAAAAGCCACACGTTCCATGGTAGTCTGGACTAGGGAGCGAAGGTCGCGATTCTCTCTCACTAGCACTGCTAGGTTATCCACAAGGAAGGTGGCCAAGTGCCTTAATCCCTACAACGAAATGCGAGTTAAAGGAAAAAAGGGAAAAAAAGAAAAGAAACACACGAAGGAAACGACGGTCGAGTAAAGTTTACCTTCGGTAAGTAGCACCCTGGCTTTCCTCTCTACTTTGCAGACAAGTTCAGTGCGGCCACAAGGCTATGCCATCCGAAGACTCTCGAGGGCCTTCCCGGCAACCTCCCCACCGTCATCAGCAACATCGATGCTTCCTCGCCAAGAACGTCACCCATTGCCCTTACTGTACCACCAAGACGAGTCGCTTTGGCCACAACAGCGACGACGGACGACATTAACACTTTGGAAGCGCTCGAGGGTGTAGGGAGACGAAGCACCCACGAGGACGGGCCCCCAGTAGGAATCATGAGAGAAGTGCGATCTGAATCAATAGATGGGGGAGAGGGGTTGAGCAGTCTTTTTCTCTTCCCCACAATTGGTGGGTTAGTAGGACGACGGGAATTGGGCACGGCTGTCCGCTCCATGGGAATCCCCACCTCAGAGCGCTGGCCGACAAGGGGAACTAATTATCAACAAAGGCTATCATCCAATAGCAGGGCCTCTGAATACGCTTCGCTAGGATGCACTGCCACCTAGGACCTGGCAATCGCCAATCTCGCTTCCTCACGGGGATTTGGGTCGGGCCGGTAGATTGAAGGGTGGAAAATCATGCCCCAGTTGGCACGAACGAAGAATAGCCACCTAACAGCCTGCTCAGCTAGATATTCCCAATCGTCGATTGACAGGAAGAAGAACTTGCAGCTGTATCCCTTCACCATCTTGTGCCGCCCTTCTATCCGGACTAGCTCCTAGACGGGTTGAAAGCTGTAGATGCGTCGACCCTTTCACATCAAATTGTGGGTGATGAAGAATTCACAAGTGGTCAAGTCGGGATAATAAAACCCGACCTCCTCTAAGGCATGACGCTAGATGATGCAACATGAGACCAAAATCTTCCCTGCGACTAGAAGAAGTTGTGCAGGCACTAGAGAGAAGAAATCCAGCACTTCACGCACCGGTTGAGGAATAGGCAATCTCATGCCACAAGAGAACATTGCAGGGTACACCACGACTCTGGTACCATTGCCTTCCTCATCCACCGCTCCGCCGGGGGGAGAGGGCACTTCCAACTCCAACTTTAAGGGAATCTTGTAGGTCGCTTTTAGTTCCTCTAATTCCTCAGAGGTAACTGTCAATTGCAAGAAAAATCCTGCAAAATCATTCGTAAGGGGGTCGACCAGCGGCAACGGCTAGAATGGTGCTAGAGGCCGCCGATCGGGAATTGGGGCGTGAGGACTTCTTTGGGCCCATAACAACCTGGAAAGACTCACGAAAAAACTTTTGTAGAATGACAGAAATTGCAGAATAACAAAATAAAGCCAAAATTATGAGAGGTCACTCAATTGAAGGAGAGTACTTGTATATATAGATGGTGGGGATCTCCTTATCGAAGCTTCATAACTCTGCGAGTCTCACACGTGCCCCACTCAAGTACCAGTATCCCTCGATTAATGCAACTGCTATAAAGCGTATCCTTTGAGATAAAGTGTAAATGTTGACTGCAAGAGATATGGGCGTGCAAGAGAAGCTGGAGTGGCGCCATTAAATGCAGAAACGTGGCTAATGTTGAGCGACCAAATGGGCGAAATATAGGCGGTCACTCAACATGCGGCTAGGTAGGTACGAAATTTAATCGGGTTTAAAACAAAGGAGATAGAGGAAATTCCTCTCAGACTTGTTCGAAAAGAATTGTCGAGGCAACTGTGATGGGAACTTTCCCCTCGAGAAAGGCCCATAGGACCTCGGCCTAGAAACCTAGCCCAATGAGGATCTAACCTGAATAAGGAGCAAATTGTCAACCAGGGAGAGGCGCTATCTAGTCGACAAGACAACTCAATCTGACGCATCGGCGACCTCCCTCGAGAACAGGGTATGCATTGGGTACACGGGAAACGCGGATAACCCTTGATTCATCAGCATCTAAGCAACAACGGGTCCCATAAACTAGGTTGAGGCTTAAGAAACTACCCCATATTAGTGACATTGTAAATCAAGTCACACTCACAATTATGAAACCGACACGGAGCCCCGCCGCATTTAAAGATTTTGACAAAAAGAACAGTGCGAGGACTCGAAGTCTCATAGCAACAAGCTTGATCTGCTCACTGAACTTCTAGTATAAATAGTTGATCCCATGTATGAGGATACTCTCTCTAGATTTTAAGTTTTCTTACTTATTTACTACACTCCAATAACATTTACTGACTTTGGCATCGGAGGCTCCTCCAGCCCCTAGACCGCTCTCTCAAAGCCGCATATATTCATTTCTTTGCAGGGCCGGTTGTGAAGACTTGAGTTGTTGGAGTCTGGCCCAAGGGTGTGCGAAATACAACATCAACACTTTCAATATTTGAAAATTAGAAACGAGAAATTGTGCAAATATTGCTATCTATTTCACCAATATTAAATTAAAATTGCAAAAAAAAAAAAAAAAAAATTATAGAGAAATTATTGCGTATCATTTTATAGTTGATTTAATTCGAATCGAATGGATGTCATTTTAATATAATGTGAACATAAGAATTATCATGCCCAACCATTACATCTTGTAACAACTTATTTAGAACTACAGATATATATTAATAATGTGAAACATCAATAGCTAGGCATGTGTAATGAATTCGATCATCCATGAGTTTGAAGCTTTATGACAACGGATCGTAATATTTTTAAAACACATTTTAATCAGCTAACTTACATGTCTATTTTCATGTCAATTTTCTTTTTTCTCATACGAGAAAAAAGAAAACTGCATTAATATTAGAGAAATCATAAAAATTTCTTATTTTTATTTTTAAGATTTACTTCGTATGGAAGCTGAAGAGGAGGTTTGAGATAGGAGCATAGGGTGGCCGTCGGTATATAAATGTCCCCAAATTCGTAGTCTAAACTGGGCATTTTGGTTGGAGTTTAGCGAAAATTTGACTCTGTTCTAATTTCTACAAAACAGAGTCGATTTTTTTTTTTAAATATTTTCAATCAAAATCCTACGTTTCGTTGCACCGAGTCCGATTTTATAATTCTAATTCTAATTCTGATTTCAATATTAATTTATTATAAAAATATGTATTTAATTGATCGTATATAATTATATAATTATATAGTTATATAACTAGAATTTATATAATTAAATTCAATAATATTGTTACAAGTAGATAATAGGATGTTTTGATAATGAGTTGAAATGATATAAGTTGAAAATAAAATTAAAAGTTGAAAAAATATTATTAAAATATTATCTTTTAATATTATTATTATTTTGAGATTTAAAAAAATTAAATTATTTATTATATTTTAAATAAAAATTTAAATAAATTATAATTATAAGATGAGATGAAATAAAATAATTTTTATATTAATCTATCCATTGCATATCCCCGTACAAAGATCCCATGCGGCTTGCTTACTGCTATTTTTTTTAATTAATTAATTTATTTTTTGGAAAGCACTGTTTTTATGTACTAGCTGCGTGCCTGCTTGTACAAACGTTCTAGAATTTGGACATTTATGCTAATGAAAAATATTATTATTTATCTTAAAGTTTTATTATTTTATTAATTTTTCAAAAAATTGTATTATTTTTTAAATATTTGAATGTATCTAACCTTTTTAATTTTTTGTTTTTCCAAAGAGAAATCCAATGTTATCACGTACGTGCACATTTTTTTTTTCCAATCTGCTTTTATATACGAGGCAACAGAGTTGAAGAAGAAAATGCCAAAATAACACTCATCTAATTACTCATTAACTAAAATAAACCCAACCCAAGCAAACTTAACTTGGACTATCAGAATAAATGTGCTCTAAAAAACTCTGAGGATTAACACATCTAACAAGATTCGCAGTGTAAAATTCTAATGGAGTCTTGTAGTTTAGATCTACCCAATTCTTGATATAAAAATCCTCAATTTGAATCGACTAGATCGGACCAATTATACTTCTATTTTACGTGAGACTCACAACTTTCATAACTTATTTAGTATTACAAAGATTTATTAATAATGTGAAACATCGATTGACATTCATAATCATGAATTAGATTATTTGTCAAATTGATAATCTAGTTTGAAGCATTATGTCAACTAATAATAATGTGACGTGGAGATTGCAGAGAGAGAGAGAGAGGGGGGTTCAGGGGAGAATGTTTTATCTTAAACAAAACGACGTCATGTTTTGCCTATAAAGGGTGTCATAATGTAGATGATTAGATTTTGCGGTTCAAAAAACATGTTAAAAAGGTTCACAATTTTATCAAATACAATTTAGTGATACCTGAAGTAGTTGTAATTAAATTAGAAATGTGGCCGTTCGGAGATAAATATACGAGTAATGCTACCTAAATTATAAAGGTTTGACCGTACATTTATTATTATTTTTTGAATAAAACCTCATTTGCATTTCATCAAACTGTTCTATGGCTTTCAGCCATTACAAGAGGCAATATACTTGGTATTACATTGTCTAGGTGAATAACTCAATTCCATAGTGAAGCTGCTTGTTGAGCCAACAGATGTGCCACTTTGTTTCCATCCCTCTTGGTATGTTTAATATCCCACACTGTATCAGCCAAAATCAACTCAAAATACCATGTTGATCATTGTCCTTCTTCACTGCATTTACAACCTGCCTCAAGTCCCCTTCAAAAATTACATATTCCAGACCCAATTCTTTACACCAACTTGCTGCTGTGACCAAGCCCCTAGCCTTTGCTATATCAGACTTCACACAAAAAGTTACACATTAGAGTTGTCAAAACTTCCCCTTCTTGATCTCTTAACACTACTCCTACACCTATCTTCGGGTCTGCCTTCCTAATTGCCACATCCCAGTTCAGTTTTAACCAATCTGTTGGTGGAAGTTGCCATTGTATACTTGTCTGCTGGTTTTGGATCCTGCTTGAGCCTCTTATCTGATTGTGAGCTTGAATAAATTCTTCATGGGCTATTAAGGATCTATTGAACAGAATGGATGGATGTAAGAAAATATTATCAAATATAAACTTATTTCTCCTGATCCAATAGACCTTGTTGTTTCTGCAAAGAAAACAATCTCTTCTGGCCCAATTCTATTAAGCACTTGCATGAAGATATTCTCAAACTTCTCATCTATAATTGGAGCTTTTTGCAATTTCTTATTTCTTAGCAGCCAAACATCTTGTGCAAAGGGGCATGACCAGAGAATGTGTCTTGGTGTTTCTTGTGAGTTAAGACAAATAGGACAAGTAGGGTCTGTGGTTATTCTTTTTTTTGCATAAATTCTGTTTGATGGGTAATGCATCCTTGCAAGCACGCCATATGAAGACTTTGACAGCATTTGTGGTCTGCATATTCCATATACCCTTCCACAATTCTCTCTTGTCACCTATGTTTGAATATTCCCCTTTTTTGATTCCTTGTTCTGTCTTTGCAGGTGATAAGCACTTTTTACAGAAAAACTTCCATCTGTTGTGCCTTTCCAAGCCAATCTATCTGTAGAGCCAGTTTGTGAAATAGGTATTTGTAATATCTCCTTTACCCATGAAAATATCTTTTAAGAGCTGCATGTTCCACCATCCTTCATGTCTATCAATTAAATCAGCAATCATTGCACTTTATGATTGAACTGTGTAAGACCCCTCTCTCTTAATCCACTTATCTTCCCACAATTTAATACTCTTTCCATCCCCAACCTGCCATATATAACCTTCCTTAATAATAGGAATTGCTGCACATATACTCTTCCATGCAAATTGAGGTCTTGAACAAACTTTGGCCTGTAAAATAGAAGTATGAGGATAATAAACAGCTTTAAGAATTCTGGCTACTTATGATGTTTCCTTTGTGAGCAGCCTCCATACTTGTTTAGCCAAGATTGCTAAGTTGAAAGACACCAAATCTTTAAAGCCAAGCCCCTTTCCCTTTCGCTTAAACTCAAATTCTCTTAATTTTTCCAATGCACCTTAGCAGCTTTATCCTGAGAACCCCACCAGAAATTTGACATCATAGAATTGAGTTTGTTACAAAGAAGTTTAGGTAAAAGATAGACACTCATGCTGTATGTTGGAATAGCTTGAATGATAGCCTTGAGCAGTATTTCCTTTCTAGCTTGTGAGAGGAATTTTGTCTTCCAATTTTCAATTCTTTTGCTAACCCTGAAATTCTCTTACCTTAGACCTACCTATGAGAGATGGAAAGCCTAAGTACTTCTCCAAATTGGATGAATTTGCTAACCCAGTAACCTGTTTAATATAATTTCTTGCTGGTTGCTTGGTATTTTTGCTAAAAAACAAAGTAATTTTTTGTCTATTGAGCTTTTGTCCAGATGCTTCCTCATATCCATTTAAAATCTGATTTAAACCCATCCATTCTTTCATATTGGCTTGACAAAATAGTAGACTATTATCTGCAAAGAACGCATGATTCATCTTTACTTTCCCTCTAGCCAATGGGACCCCTGAAATAGTGCCTTTCCTTTATGCTTCCTAAAGCTATACAGTTAATGCTTCAGCACAAATTATAAACAGAAAAAGGAGATAGAGGGTATCCTTGTCTTAATCTCCTTGAAGATTTAAACACTTCTTGTGGAACCCCATTAAGCAAAACTGAGAATGAAGAGGAATTTATATATCTTTGAAACAGATCTGTCCATCTTTCATCAAATCTCATTTTCATCATTGTTTTCCTCAAAAAACTCCACTCTTTCCTATCATCTGCCTTACTCGTATCCAATTTTAATGCCATGTATCCTTTTTGTCCATGCACCTTTGTTCTCATCTTCTGGAGTGTTTCATAAGCAGCTAAGATGTTATTAGAAATAAGTCTTCCTGGAAAAAATGCACACTGGTTTTCTAAAATGATTTTTGCAAGGAGTTTCTTCAGTCGATTAGCCAACACTTTGGTAATGATCTTGTATAAGACATTGCACAAACTAATTTGTCGATACTCTGAAATGTTCTGTGAGTTAGAATTTTTTGATATCATCACAAGATAAGTGAAGTTGATGGCTGCCATATTCTGATCAGTGTTTAAAAAAGTTAAAATTGCTTGACATACCTCTTCTCCCACCACTGACCAATACCTTTGATAAAAGCAAGCACATACCCATCTGGACCAGGTGCTTTATATGGACCCATTTGGAATACTGCATTCTTGATTTCTTCTTTGCTGAAAGATAAGAGCAACTCTTTATTCGTGGACTGAGTTACTTTTTTAGGAGTTGCATTGATAAATGCCTCAATGTTGCAAGGCTGAGAGGTTGTAAACAAACCTCTATAATGGTCAGTGAAGGCCTTCCCAATTAAGATATGATTGATAAATTTACCCCATTCTCATCTATAATCTGCTTGATAGTATTTCTTTTCTTTTTATGATTAGTAACAAATGATAATATTTGGTGTTTCGATCTCCTTGTTGTAGCCATGTAACTTTAGTTCTTTGCTTCCATGTCAAATGATCTCTTTCCAACATATCTTCAATTTCCTTTTGCAAATGTTTAACTTCTTGCATTGTTTCTTCAGTTTTTTACTGTTGTAAATCTTGCAGTATTTGAAATTCCTGGGTCAATCTTCCTTTCGAATCATATTCCTTTTTTCTACTCCATTTCTTTAATTCCCTCATGCATCCTACCAATTTTTGTTGTATTCTCCCTAATCCATCCAACTGACATTTCCCTGCCAGGCTGTCGAGATAACTTCCTCACAATCAGAACATGTTGACCACCTATTCTCAAATATGCTCACATAATTACATTTCCTAGGTATATATTGCTGCTTGTTTAAAGAGATTAGTATAGGACAATGGTCAGAAGTGGATGATGCCAACACTTGAAGCTCACCATTACCAAATTTTGCACACCATTCAAAGGTTGCTACTGCTCGATCAAGTTTTTCCTTTGTAAAAGAGTGATCTGATATGTTATTAGCCCATGTGTAATTGCCTTTTTTGAAGCCCACATCACTATGCATACAATATGCTAGCACACTTCTAAACATTTTCATTTGCCTTTCATCTCTTCTTACTCCCCCATATTTCTCACTTAGATATAGGATTTTATTGAAATCTCTTATACAAAGCCATCTCCTAGGATTTTGCATTTCTTATGTCTCAACAGATTCCATCCTCTAATTCTTTTTTCTATTTCAGCCTCCCCATAAAAGCATGTTAACATCCATGAAAAATCTCTCTGGTCAATCCATGCCTTAACATGTCTATGTGAGTAAGTATGAATTCCAAGCCTAGTCTCATCATCCCATAACACATCCAAACCTCCACTTTTACCTCCACTTTCAACTGAAAATAAGTTTTTAAAACCCAGTCTACTTCTAATCATCTCCATCTGATACTTCTATATCTTAGTCTCCATGAGAAACCAGATACTAAGCTTATGGACCTCAACCAAATGGTTGAGATCTCTAACTATCCGAGGCTTGCCAAGCCCTCAATAGTTCTAACTTATGAGCCTCATTTCTCCCGGAGGGGCTGATTAATAGCCTCCGCCGATACATTCACAACAGGTTCAAACACTTGTTTTTTTTCCTCTAGCATCCTGATTATTTTCTAAAGCAAATAGGATATTTCCTTCCTCAGTTTTCCTTTTTCTAGTAGCATGAGGATTAACAGGCATCATATCTGCATTAATCTGTCCCCTTGCCCTTCTCTTCCACTTGTTAACTTTTACCTCATTCACTTGTTGTGTTTCAATATCAGTCAATTGCTCATGTTGAATTTTTGGCCTGTTTTCCTTTGTTTGCATTATTGAAACTGATCTTGAATCTGAGTCTACGTCCTCCTAGCTATTGTTTTGTATGTCCATGATCAACAACAGTATCTCTTTTGAACTTTCGAGCTTATCCTCACTGCCACTATCATGCACCTTTATACTTTATAAGTTCTCAATATCTTCTGTCTTTTTCATATTAAGACTCCCCATATTTTGCTGCTCTTCAAACCCTTGCTTAGATAAATTTATCGTCAGCTTCCCTGAACTGCTTCCCTGAACTACTTCCATAGCTAGAATTGGTTCTAGAACTAGTTAGACTTGAGCATAAAGTAGTTGCTCGCAACCAAGATCCATACTGAGTTGTGCTTATCTCACCAACTGAATCTAAATTATTAAGCTTGCTAGTACAACCACTCAACGCATGTCTAATAACCACACAATTAAAACAGAACTTGAGAAGCCTTTCATATTTGAATTGCACAAACCTTCTTTGACCTATTAATTCTAGTATTTTTCCTCTAGCTAAAGGTTTCATCAAGTCTACTTCAACTAAAACCCTTAACCACTTTTCCTAGCAATTTTCTTTGTAGTTTGCATCCACCTGAAGAATTGTACCAATGGTAGATCCAATTCTAGTTCCTACCTCTTTGTTCATGCATCTCTAAGGCAGATTATGTAATTGAACCCACAAGTTAGAATAAGTAAACAGAAGTTCAGTAGGTGGTGTAAAACCCTCAAATCTCTTCAAACAAGTCAACTTCATATCAAACATCTAAAGTTGTCCCTCCCATATTCTACTAATTTAGTTTCTGATTGAAATTAAAAAATATATAGGTTCTCTCCCACTTCAAAAATTTTAATTCCTACACAAAATTTTCAAACCTTAGACATGGTATTCTTAAAGGCCTCTCGGTTAATCTTTCTTTCTGTTATATATTTTTTCACCTAAACAAAGTTTACCTCTTTCTATAATGTTTTGGATATTTTTATCCGTAATCGCAACTTTATCTTTTTTTTATCTTTAGTCAATAAAAATTTGCTCCATAAATCTAGTAGAACATCTACCATCTTCCTCTCAATCTTTCAAAAACTTGTTCTTGTCTAGTCTCAATCTCAAACAGTCAGTTGAACTAATCATCCACCGTTTGTCGTCGGCGAACAAACCTTCTACCTTACTGATGGATACTCTTCCACCTCGTTAGAGACTTCTAGATTCGAGTGGAATCTTTTTTGGACCGTACATTTATGGTGAAACGGAGTTTGTATTGAAAAAGAAATATATGTTGGGATATGGTAGAATATTGGTCAAAGACGACATTATAGCCACTCTCGATCTCGTCCTAGTGGTTTAGACTAGAGCTTGACATCTTGTTTATTTTACATTGCATCTGCAGAAGCTCTCACGTCAACTTTCGAACCGTACTAGGACGGCAACGCCGCCAGATGCATTGGAAGAATAATGTGGGTAACCGTGGCCCACCATCATTGACCTGCAAGTATGCCAAGTGACGTTTGTTTTTGGACGGTGGAGGGTCCCAACAGTTGTCAAACTCTCATATCCAAAACGTGGGCAATGCTAGGAAACCAAAGTTTTGAGTCGAGATTTGTTATTCATATTTTCACACTTTATATATTATATTTTAAAAAAAATATATATTTTATTTTTTTAAATTAATTAAAATTTTCTACTCACATCTATATATTACATATTTAATATAAAAAATAAAAAAAAATACAATATATAAAAAGTCTTCGGTTAGATGACCAAGAGATCATCTTCTTCATTCTTCCTCTTCCTCTTCGACCTCTCCTCCAACTTTGAGAACATGGAGCTTTAGCGATCGATTTTCTTCTAGTATATGTATCCAAGGCCACAATAGTACAGAGAGGAAAGAGAGACCATGACAGATTGTAAACAAAAATATTATAGTGGATTACTCCTCTCCAAATGCCCCTAGACGTAAGTATTATGTCGAACCACGTAAATCTATGTGTTCATCTATTTTATTTCTATGCACTTATGTTTTCTATTCACCGCCAATGATGTACGCATCACCATTGTACAGCCGCACTGGAACACTGTCGAGGGCTCCAAACAACACCGAACGAGGCCCAAGTCGATCTAGTGGGCTGGGAATGACTTTTTCTCCTCTTTCAGCCTATGGTGCGATTTTTACAGCATCAACAGTGCCGCCGTCTGTGGGATCTGATTTTCCCTCTCTACTAGAGGTAGGAGAAGGACGATTTTTCGACACATTGAATAAATCATCAGACGAATAGATAACACCCTCCCAGATGAATATTCTCCATTTTTTTAACGTTTACATTTATGAAAAATGGGCGGATAGTGGGCGAGGGACTTACTGAACTCCTCACCCCTGCACCCAAATCACTCTATCGCAAAAAGCACACTGCTCGGGCACTTACACTTCCGAGTTGGGTAAATACTGGGCACCTAAAAAGTGCACAGTAGCCACGAGGCAGTGTGCAGTACCCGGGTTGGCACTGTGCACTTAAGTGCACAATGTCATGCATGTCCACAATGCATGCAGGGTGCTTGGGAGCACGCTGAGGTGCACCCACGTCCCGCAGCACCACGTTGCACATCTAGTTGAGTCGCTGGCAGTTTCTGGCTAGGCAACCACGACCCTCATCCCCGGGGGTCGCGCACAGTGCACAACCCATCCATGGCAGCATCTCGTGTGGCCAATGTACATAATCCATCCCCGCCATCGCAAGGTTGGCTGCTTATGACTGCACAACGGCTTGCCGGTGCTGTCTGCCGCCCTTGAGGCTGCTGACCACCCCAGTCGACTGGCGGTAGCAGCTGGCCATGCACACCATGCACTACCGTGGGACCGAACTTGGCCCCACGCAACCTGGAAGCTCATGGCAACTTCCTACGAGTTGCCTGACCCTTCGGCAGCCACCACTTGGGCTGTTGGAGGTTTTTTTCTTGGACCAGCCTTTTCTCGTGGCTCGTCGCAGCCGACCCCATGCTCACCTGATAGGCTAGCCCACTGCCTGCACGGGGCTCGGCACCGCGCCCACTTGCCTATTTCCTCGGCCACTTAGTCCAAACCAGACCGCTCGCGGCACAATAGCCAACGTGCTCGGCCCGAGAACGACCAAACGAGAACCAACGTGCCACACCACCACCAACTCGGAAGCCACCTCACCAGCTCGAGAACCACTTGCTCGGAGAGTCAAAGGCTTAGGGACCACTTGCTCAAAAGTCACGGGCTCGGCGACAGCCTGTTGCTCAGAAGTCAACAGCTCGGGAGTCACCAGCTTAGGAAACACTTGCTTGGGAGTGACCAACTCGGAATTCGTGTGCTCAGGAACCACCAGCCCTTCACGTTGCTCCCATCACTTTGCTCGGAAGTCACGGGCTTGCCTACCGCCTGCTGCTCGTAAGTCACCAGCTCGGGAATTACTAGCTCAGGAACAACCTGCTCTGGAGTGACCAACTTGGAAGCAATGTGCTCGAGAACCATCAGCCCCTCACGTTGCTCCCATCACTTTGCTATGATGTTACCCGCTCTAAAGCCTCCTCCCCAGCTCGGGAACCTGCTACACGAAAGTCATTAGCTTGGCATCTCTAGCCCACCAGCTCGGCACCTCTCCTACCCAGGACTTGCTAAGTGGGAAAAACATAGCTCGCGAAAGTCACTGTCCCACTTGGGAAAGTAGTAGATCCGCCCAGAATTTATCTGCTAGGCACAAGACTTATAGCTCAGGATTCGCCTGCTTGGACCCCTCAGCTTGGAGCTCACCTGCGTGCGCGGGAATCACAACTAGCAGCAGACAATTTTTCAGTCAAAGCAAAAAGATTGACCACAACAACTAAAAACTTCCCGGTATTGTTTCTCAAAATTTGTCTAATTTATTTCTACTAACAAAATTACTTCCTTTAGTGTGGAACACAGGTCATGTGGCATCGAGCTCTAGCGGAGCGATTTGGCAAGAACAAGCACCTCCGCTAAAGAAGACAGGTCCCTAGACCCACTACGGGGTAAAGCCAAGTCTTTAGGCTTGACCACTAACCCCCCATTTAATAAAGTCGAGTCCCTATACTTGCAAGAAGATCGGTTCCTAGACCCGCTGCGGGATAAGGCCAAGTCTCTAGACTTGGTACCAACCTCCCATCCAACAAAACTGAGTCCCTACACTATTACGAAGACGGGTCCCTAGACCCGCTGTGAGGTAAAACCAAGTCTCTATACTTGGTACCAACCCCCCGTCCAACAAAGTCGAGTCCCTACACGCGTGATAAATTTGGTCTCTCAACCCACTACGGGGTAAGGCCAAGTCTCTAGACTTGGTGCCGACCCCCTGTCCAACAAAGCCAGGTCCCTACACTCGCAAGAAGTTAGGTCCATCGACTCGCTGCAGAGTGAGGCCAAATCCCTAGACTCATTGACCGCCCGTCCAACAAAGCTAGTTTTTAGACTCGCAAGAAGTCGGCTCCCTCGACCCGCTGCAGGGTAAGGCCAATTCTCTAGACTTGGTGCTGACCCCCCGTCCAACAAAACCGAGTCCCTACACTCGCAATAAGTTAGGTCCCTAAACTCATTGCGGGGTAAGGCCAAGTCTCTAGACTCGCCGACCCCCCGTTCAACAAAGACAAGTCCTTAGACTTGCCGCAGAGTCTGGTCCCTAGACTCGCGCCGAGTGTCATGCTCGAGCCATAACCACTGCTAGTGGGATATCTTCGGGACTGAGCCGACGGCTCGAAAACCGCCTAAACTGGACCCAGGGGGTCGATGGGCTCTCTGACAGCTTTGTGTGGGTTACTTTACACAAACTCCAACACTAACAACAAAACAAATGCATCAAACGAATATACACTTTACAAATAATAACAAACATCCGAGCCCCATTCTCACCCCATATGCAGTAATGCCAGCCTCCCGCCTCATCCGAGCTCCAGCTCGCACCATACGCGGTCCAGCCGATATCCTGCCACACCCGAGCTCCTGGCTCGCATCATACACGGTCGAATACACCCCTCGCTTGAATTTCGCTCCTGGAGGCATTTTTTACTTAACACAAGTAGATTATTTTATTTTCTTGTTGACGACTCTATGCTTCATATTTTATCTTAAAGATTCTCAAGGTCTTTATTGGACAAGTTGCTTTTAAGAATCGCGTGGTACTGTGAGGAGGTAAAAGTATAAAGTCCAAAATATACCACCAGGCCGCATAAGAGACAAGACAAAAGGCTGTGAATGGGGATCAAGGGGAGACATGCAGCAGGGCTTAAAGTCAGAGAGAAAGTAGGAGGGAAAGGCCAACTGACACACGCAAGAGGTCCGGTCCCCTCGCAGCCGACTGACACACACAACAAGGGTAGATAAAAGGCCTTCAACCAGATGACCACGAGTTCATTTTTTTCAGTTCTCCCTCTTCCTCTTTGACCTCTCCTCCAACCTTGAGAACATGGAGCTCTAGCGATCGATTTTCCTCCAGTAAAACTGGATCTGAAGCCACCATTGTATAGTGAGGAATGAGAGATCATGAGAGACTGTAAACAAAAATATTATAGTAGATTTCTGCTTCCTAAACGCCCGTGGATGTAGGCATTAGGCAGAACTATGTAAATCTATGTGTTCATCTCTTTTATTTTTTTGCACTTATATTTTTCATTCACTATCATGGACGTATACATCACCACTGTATAGTCACACCGGAACACTGCCGAGAGCTCCAAATAATATCGAACGAGGCCCAAGTCATCCTAGTGGGCTGGGAATTACTATTTCTCCTTTTCTACCCTGTTGTGCAATTTTTACATTATCAACAATTTCTCTAATATTAATGCAGTTTGTTACTGTCTCTTATGCACGTGACAAAAATATGGGAAAAAAGCATTGTTAGCCAAGGAAAATGACTCGGTGACAAAGATAAGATAGAGTTTGACCCGGCCTGCACGGAATCTTTTACCTTATGGATGATCTAATTGATGATGTTTCACATTATTAATAAATATCTGTAATTTTAAATAAGTTGTAAGATGTAATGGTTGTCCATGAGAATCCTTATGTTCACATTATATTGCTAATATCAGTCATACTACCAATTTAAAAATAAATAAAAACAAAATCCAAACGTACCAACACCCGGATTTGACCAGTACCTTTTCATTTTTCAATTATTATTTTTAGTTTTGTGTTTGCTTTTTCATTTTTATTTCTACCTGTTTTCCAAAATTGTTTAGTTTTAATTTCTTGTATTTGCTTTACTCATTTTGTAAATTAAAGAATAGCTTATAACTGAATTTTTAGTTTTTATTACATTTTTAATTTATTACTATATATATGATAAAAAAAAAAAAAAAAACTTGATAAGATCTTGATCTTTACTGATATAATTTAATTGCGATTGAGATCAATAATGATACATAGGGAGAACATTTTATACTTTTAATTCCCAAATTTTCCGACCAAATAAGTTTTAATAATCAAAATAAAAAGAGAAAAAAAAGTACAACAAAGCAATCTCAAGATATATTTTTTTAGTCACAAATATTATTTTTAGGCTCCTTCAATTTGGTTATCAGATATACCTTCCGTTTGGTTACTAAAATAACATCGGGTGGCAAATGTGACATAACCCGCTAATTCAACATGAACATGACACAATAATAGTATCTTTGAGTTTAGTCTTAACGGGTTCGGATCAAAATGGATTAACCCGTTATAATCTATTATGACACGTTAAGAAAGTTAAAGTTACAATTATACCCTTATACTTAAAAGTAAAATTGTTGAGATTTTAATTTCGACATTTTTATTATTTGGATTGTAATTTTGAATTAATAGTTAGTTTTATATTTTTTTTTATAGATATTATGATTTTAAAATTTATATAAAATTATACTAAACTTAATCAGGTCAAACGGGTTAATTTAGGATTTGTTCAACCCATTTACATAAACGAGTTGAAATGGGTTGGGTCGGATCGTGTTAACTTATTTCGTAGTATTCACTAATGGGTCGTGTTGTGTCAACATGTTATGTGAATGGGTCATGTTAGGATTTGAGATTTTAACACGATAACCTTAACGAGTTGTGTTCGGGTTGAGCCATATAGTATAATATACATGCATTGACACAATACAAATACGACTCGTTAATACGATTTGACACCCATAATATTCATTGTGAAAGGGATAAAATATCCTATGCCTAAATAAACAATTTCATCCCATCAAAAGCTCCCATTAGAGGACAAATAAGAAGAGAGATAAAGAAGAGACAAATAGGGGATAAGGGAAAGGAGGGTGTTAGAGGGAAAAATAGAAAATAGTGAAAAAAAAAATAAGAAATGAGGAAAAGCAAACAAGACACACCAACATGGGGTGAAATATAGATGTCATCCTTGACCCCTCCCAAGGACAAGGGATAAAAAGGGATCAGACGATGAGAAAATGGACTACGGCATCTTCTTCAACAATTTTTTCAACCTCACGAAGAGAGTTCTATTGGAAATATCGACTCCAACAAATAGATTTTAAATCTCCATTGTACAACAATTTGGTTATTATTATAAAACAAACTTCTAAGTCCCTAATATGATTAGGTGGGATTGTTACACATCCCTACTTACGTCACTCTGCTCGTACGAAACTCAAGACATCAAGTATTCTCGCCCTTGTCGATGCTAGCTCAAAACATTGGTCATTAAATTCAAGTATTTGAGAATTTTGTTGTTGTTCACGTAGAGCTTGAGATATCGAGTATCTCATGCGCGCTTTATTGTTATTCGCTACAACAAAGTTTTGTTTTTGGGACAAAATTTTTTTGAGATGAATGAAAATTGTTCCAAAATATGTCTTTTAGGGATGAAATTTAAATTTCATTCTAAAAAATTGATGGATGTCATCATCCGTTCGAACGTAAAATTTTGTGTTTGAATAGAATATATTGGGACGAAAAAATTGTTTCTAATCGAAATTTCATTCGAACGTGTACCGAACCGTTCGATCTTAAATTTAATAAACCTTCAAATGGTTATTTGGAACGGTTGAACGTTAAATTGGTAGGTTAAGTTATCAAATTTAGCGAGAATTTGAGTAACCGTTCGAAGTGTATTTAGATGTTTGAACACGAAGGAGTTACCGTTCGAACATATAAAGTTAACGTTTGAATGACCATTGAATGGTTCGAACGGAAATTCTGGCGGGTTAGATGAATAAATGTTTGGTGGGAGTAGAAAATACGTTCGAAGGATTCTATAGTACGTTCAAACAGCGGCATGATTTTTACAAATTTTAATTGCAAATAAATACCCTATTAATTAGTTATAGGCAAATATTTAGTTTTTATAATAAATATATCATTTCAATAATATAAATGATATATTTATATGATTTAAATATAATATAAATATATATTATATTTATATATAATATATCATGCTCGATCCATGCTAACTTCAGTGTTGTGCAGCTGTGGATCAATGTTGTTGCCTTTTATTATGTTCAGGATCTTGAAAAAACTGAATAAGTCGGCTTGTTTTGATGCTCTTGGTCCCATCATAGGAATGAGCATCTGGACCCGCAATCAACTGACGAACCTCATTTTCAACAAGGCCATCGAACGCATCTACTACATTAGTATCCTCTTCCTCAACAATCTCCCCATCGCCTTCAAGTGTAGACTCCTTAGACACCACGCTCAGATATGCAGTGGGCAGTCGAGGGATACGAAGACAATCGATGACTACATCCACTGAGAATCTAACTTATACGCCCTGAACGGAGAAGGTGTATGCATCATCATCCTCGCCAGCACCACCAAGTTCTATATAGAAGTCAGATATGATATCGATGTGGACAATGATCCTGTCTCTCCTTCCTTCCAGTCGATGATTAGTGTCCAACCACGATTGAGAAAGACAAATGCCAAAGAAAGACCCTCCCATAGAAGATCCTTAAAGTCCTCTATCTTCACCCGACACTCTAACAAATTAGTCATCTCTCGAACTTCTTCGCTGGAGGGTTGCCATGACTTGTCGAGCTTCCTTCCCTTAGAAGCCATTACACTGAAATTTAGGAAATAAAATTAAGAACAACAATTATAAAATATAATAAATGAAACTTAGATAAAATAATTATATCTAACTAAAAAACTATATATTACATTATCTATTTTCCTCTGAGGCAAAAATTAAAATATGATGTGTACTGTTCGAACATGTCATTACACGTTCAAATGAATATTGCTATCGGTTAGAAATTAAAATTTACCATTCGAATGGTATGCACATTTTGGTTCAAATGGTAAAGTAAACAGATCGAATGCTTCATTTACATACTTTCAAATGGTTCATGGACGTTCGAACGATAATTGGGTTGAGCTTAGCAATGGATGAGTCGACTCAACCATTGCTAAAACTAAAAGGAATCGGTGGATTCCTTTTGTTCTTCCACAAACCACAACAATACAAGGCAGGGATGAGCAAAGAGGCATCCAGGCATTTTTTTCCAGCCACCTACGATGGCTAAATGTTGTTATGAAAAAAATTCAAAACGTATTTTCAACTCCATTTATACCAAAATACTAACCTATTTACATGTACTATAACATCAAATCGAAGGCTATATGACATACATGTTGCGAGTTCAAGATTGGTGGTTGAAGGCGGCGTGTGGTAGCTCTCTTGTTGGGTGCGGCGGAGAGGAAATTGGAAGCATTCAACCAACGCTAGGTCTGACCCCCGTAACCTATTATACCCTTGATAGCGTTCGAACATGTATTTGTACGTCCAAACATCTTCTAAAAATAATTTACCCATCCGAACGTACACTTATCACTTTCAAACGGGCCAAAAAAATTTAATTAGTTATTTTTATATATTATATAAATATACTATATATATATATTCTTAGTAGTATATAGTAGTATGTCATATGTTATATATATTATAGTAGTTATACTATACTGATAATATAATTATAGACTTATATATACTATATATATATATATGGTATATATAAGTAGTATATATATATATATACACACTATATACTAGTTATACCACATAGTAATGCCAACACTGCTAAAGCATTAGAGAAAGCAAAGTCATAGATCGAGGAATTGAGGATAAACCAGCATGAGTTAGTGACCCATCAAGTTGACTTGGACATGCAAATGAAACAACAAGAAGGGCAACAAGCAGAGTTCAGGAGAGAAATGCAACTCCAAATACAAATGTTTATGCAACAATTCAGGTCTCCAGACAACTAATTTAATTTATAGATTAGATTTTCAACTGTCAACTTTTGTATTGTGAAAACTACTGTTTTATTTAGTTTGTTTGCATTTATAAGATTACTTTTATGTTTGTTGAACATGTACTAATGTATTTTAAGATGTTATTTATGTGTATTCTTATTTTTATTAATGGGTTGAAAAAAATATTATACTATTTAGACACAAAAAAACAGTTCGAATAGTTAATAGGCGCCAACCATTTGAACGGTGTAATAAAGACATTCGAGCGTAATGTGTAAATTGCGTTTGAACAACCATCGGGCAAATCGAACATTACATAACCATTTGAATAATACACTAAACGTTCGAACGAATTTGAATGGTAAAATATTCGAACGTCAAAATTGAAGTTCAAACTATCAACTACATACGTTCGAATGTTAATATCTTTATTTTGAACATTCAACCATATACGTTCAAACATTATTTAATGTTCGAACTTAACTTATGACGTTGGAACCGAAGTTATTCAATCGAACAAATAATCTAATTCATTCAAACTTCTTCATCGTTTGTACGTGTAAATTTTTACCGTTCTACCAACTTTCAGGGATGAAATAAAATCATCTTAAAAAAAATTTCCGTTCGAACACTATCAAAGGATTTTCTCCCAATTTCATCTCAAAAAACTTTCTGAGACATTGATATTGGGATAAATTTGTGACGCTTTGTTTTTGTCCCAAAAACTGCTTTGAGATGAAATAGTTTCTTTTTAAGACAAAAATTTTCATCCCAAGAGAGACAAACTGTTGCAGTGATTGCTTGTATCTTGAATATTGTTAGCTTCAAATGGCCATGAGTTGGATATATATATCTTATATGTTACGTACTTATTGTTTTAATATTTCATTTTCACTAAAATTTCGTACATGGAGTTTTTTGTAGTTATTGTTAGCTTAAATTTTATATACTAATATTAATTTTTAAAAAATAATACTATATATACGTATAATTTTATGCACCTTTTATTTTATTTAAATCTAGTGGATATTTGACAATTTCACGACTGACTGGACGCGTCCAGCAACAAGATCCTCAAGTTGCTTTCCAGCCAATAACAGCGGGCCACGTATGAATACAATTTGCACAATGCAGATGATCATCCTTTTGTTCCAGCATTGCAAATTTTGTCCATTTTGAGGAATATTTCTCATTTTGTAATCGTGGCAAGGTTTCATAAAATGGCAGCTGTCCAATTTTGACCGATGGACAAGGTATTGGCAATACACCCCCTCGGTGTGAGTAGATATATATTATAATTCTATTTTTAATTTAGAAAGTTTAAATTAAAATAAAATAAAAAATTAATAATTTTTCCTATTTGAAAGGTCGTGTATCAATTCATCACTTATCTTGGATCCATTATAATTATGAAAAATTAGAACATTAATTTTTTTTAATCATTTGTAGGTTCTACTTTAGTAGTATACTATATATATATATATATGAAAGGCTTGCAACTGTATTTTTTAAAAATTATTTATTTTGATAAAATGATACCGTTCCATCAATTGATTTAAAAATGAACGAGATGAACATTATTATAAGTATGTAATAATTAATATTGAATAAATAAATAGAATTTTTTTTTTGTGATTAATAAATAAAAAGATCATATCCATTCGTTTTTTGGTCGGATACATTTCGGTATTTTTTTTACTAAATTTAAATCAATTTGTAAAATGAACTGTAATATAATTAAACTCAATTTCTGAAACATGAATTAGTTACCGACTCAGCTTTTCCCACTTCAGCCACGTGCCTTTTATCGCATGGTCATATTATCTGAATGTCGACACTATTTTTTTTTTTTTTTCTCCACTCTTTTTGGCTGCTCGTTTGTTATACCCACAAATAAATCAATTAAATAATCACATTTCATTAATAATTATCACACAATCTTCTAGATATATGCCTTTCCACTCTAATTTAAAATTTTATTGATTAATTCCGGAAATACACAAACTTGAGCAATAAGTTTGCTCTGCATTCACATATTTACAGTCCAACCTAACTCAATTCAACTCAACTAATAAAGGCTATGTTCGATTTTAAGATAATTACAGATGATAAAAATAGTAAATAATAAAAATAATAAAAAATTTGTGAATAATTTTGAAGTAATTTGAAGTGATCTCACTAATCAAATATAGTCTAAATTTACAAGTTTTTATTAATTACGTGATATTCACATAATTTTAAAAAATTCTCAAATAAATCTCATAAAAATTAAAATAATTTGATGCAGTGTATCAAATTGTAAAATTTGTTTTACAATAAAATTGATCTGAGTTAATATATTGAAGCACGTCAATTTATATTACTTTTAGAATCGTTTTATAAAACTAAACTCTCAAAATATATGCTTATTATATAATCAAATGATAAATGTCAAATTTTAAAACTTTTTGAACGAATTTCCTCAATTTTCCCGTTATAAATATTTTTCTCTGCGGCTCTTGCTCTCTCTGTAGAGGGTAATTGTATCCATCTCTTCTCATTTCCTTTCTTCCTCTGCTTCTTATTTTTTCTCTCCGGTCTCTCTCGCTTCTTCTTTGCTTCTCGCCCCACCCCCCTCAGTTTAGTTTCCTATCGTGAATGACTATCCTCTTCCATGTTACATACAACCAATTCAGTAACCCAATCAAGTGAGGGTTTATCATCCTCAAAGTAATTACGGTCGGGAACCAAGAGAGCTCCGTCACCCACAAAATTACCGCAGATCCTTTCTGATCTTCAACCGGATCAAAGCCGGAGATTCAACCTTAACAACAAGCAACGGGAAATATTTGCAAACCATCGGAAGTCCCTGTGGTCTTGTCTTGGCAACGAAATACTTTTTACGGCCAGAACCATCGGAAGTCTCTGTGGCCTTGTCTCGGTAGTTTCTTTTATCCTTTTCCAATTCAATTCTTGAATCCTCTCGGTCCCATGGAGCCCCATGCCCCGTCTCCTCGCTGTCTCTCTCTCTCTCTCTCTAGCATGCTCTGTTTTCCTCTTCCCCTAACCTTTTGCAAAGCACTGCAACGTTATCAATAATTATATATATATATATATATATATATTTTACCATTGATGAGTACGATCTCATTTTTTGTTTTGTAGTTGTTTGTTTTGTCAATGGTGAGACATTTCTCGAGAAACACCAAACTTGTGAACCATTCTGACGAACCACTGGAGGTTGCTGTGACAGTGGATGGCAGATTTCATGACATGTCTCTAATAATCCAACCGGGTGAGCATGGGTACATGTGCTACGCCGATTTGGGGATAGAACACAATGGTGGACGTTCAGTAACAGTGAATTTTTACATCGGAGAGCAGCCGACGAGATCTATATTGACATCGAAAATAAGGGACCATGAGAAAATAATATTCTTCATACGCGATGATGGAACCATCGCCCACGATCTTATCAAGGGGAGTATGATCAAGATGAACGGGTAATTCCCTTTATTTTATAACTTGTTCAGATGGGACACCTAATAAAACAATCGGAGATGGAATTTTGATTGACAGAGATGCTTTATTTTTCTCCTTTTGCCTTCCATTGGTTTACTTGCTCTGTTATGTTTTGAGTTACAGGATGGTTATCTCGATGAAAGGCGCGGTGAAAAAGATCAAGTCGTTGCTGATGTAGATTGGTTTCGAATACCCGTCGGTGTGATTGAAGTGGAATATGACGACGACAAGCATGTAAAATTATTTAAAAACTTATTCTAGTTTCATCTTATTATGTAAAATGAATTATAAAATACAATTAGTTACAATAACTTACTACATGTAACGGGTAGTGTTCATTATGTAAAAATTTTATTATTATTGATATTTTATTTACTCTCTCATTTTTTTTATTTTGATTTTTATCATGTGAACAAATTCTTTTTATTGTTCATCATTTAAAACACGTATTTCATTTTTTTCTACAAAATATCTTAGAAATATTTTGAAACCAATTTTTCATATTTTGATTTTATTTTTAATTTTTACATTGTATATAAAAACAAACTACAAATATAAAAAAAAAATATGAATATTATAAATTTATTGGTAGAAATAAAATATTTAAAAAGAATAAAAAAATAGTTAAATGATATAAAAAAATAGATAATTTGATAGATGATATATTTTAAAAATTAATATATAAAATAAAAAAAATATTTTTTAATAATATATTTTAAAAAATAAGATAAAGAATGCAAGAAAAGTGCTCAGTATGTGTCTTTGTACCAGATTCATGGGAAGAGTGACAGCGAACGTTTCGGGTATTTGTTGGTTAAAGGTACATGTACAGAAAATAAATTAAGAAATACAAAAATAAACTTTCATTTTACATTATTTGTTTATGGGATATCAATTTTGTCAAAGATCCCTCGCCCCCACTCATTTTCTTTATGTTAAAAATGCCACTATCCATCTTAAATTTTTTAATATTTCGATAAGATAAATTGATATAATATATTTTAAGGATTTTCTGAAGAACCTTCTACCTTCCCCGTAGTCAAAGATGCTACTGCATCATTCAACATTCCACTCTCCAATCATCCATGTGCATATAACACTTTATAAATGTGGATTTAGCCATTAAAAATTATTATAAATAAATCAGTATTATTATAAATGACAAAATTTTAAAAAAAAAATTCTCTAGTTTAATTAGAGTCTTATGGATAGTAGACTAGGAAATTGTAAGTAGGGGTGTAATCGGTTCGGTTTAATCTGGTTTCGGATATACTTTAGAATTGAACTGAAATATATATTAGTTTTGAAATTTGAAGAATCAATATCATACTGGTTATAACTCTAAACCGATATTTTCGATTTTATTAGTTTTGGTCCGGTTCAATCCGATTTTTTTGATGTATTATATAATACATATAATATAGTATATATATTATAATATATTGTAATATATTGTAATATATTATAATATATAATATAGTGAAATATTATAGTATATTATAATATATAGTGATATAATATTAGTATAACTATAAATATAAAAAATTAAAAAATATATATATATGAACTGGTCGGGTCTAGTTCAGTCCAATATTAGAAAAAAAATCAGAATCGAATCGATTTAAAAAAAATAAAATCAATACCGAACGGAACCGAATCTAATATAGGACCAAATCTACCAATTCGGTTAGGTCTGGTTTAGTTTACCGGTTTACTAGTTTTTTTTTTTTTTTTTTTATCCCTAATTGTAGGTTTATTTAAAGAATATTTGAGCAATAATAAAACAAATCTAATTATTATTATTATTTTTTTAAAAGAATCTAATTATTGTTTGACCAAGGCCAATCGATCTTTTGTTTTTATTTCAAATCGAGAGAGTGAGTGGGAAAAGAAAATGACAAAAGAACTTGTACACGTGTGCTAATAATAAACTGATTAGTCATCAACTAAAATAAACTTAACCTAAGTAAACTTAATTTGGACTATCGTAATAAATGTACACAATAAATTGTGACAACTAACACGTCTAACAAGGTTCATACAGCGTAAAAATATTCTTTAATGAATTAATGGTACGATTGGAGCCACCCAACTTATGACACTGGGATATATAGTCTTTTCTTATTAGTTAGTTTGGGATTTTTATTTTATTTTATTTCTAGACTGTTTATTGCAACTTGCAAGACGTATTCTTCTGCCCCAAGTAATGTCTATTTCAACTCTGTTTTAAGTCGAACCACCTCCACATAACATTCGTTTCCCGTCAACCCATCACTCTAACGACATGAACGTCTGATCGGGTCTTCCGTAACTCATTTCTCTTCGTTACTTTTTGTCCTACTTTTTCAGTTATTTTTGACCAACTAAAATCATTTATCTGTAGTTTAGTTTTATAGATAAAATAAGATGAGATAAATTGAAAATAAAATTAAAAAATTAAATAAAATATTATTATAATATATTTTTTAATATTATTTTTATTTTAAAATTTTGAAAAAATTAAATTAAATTATTTATTTTATTTTATATTAGAAGTTAAAAAAATTATAATAATCAGATAGAATGAGATTAAATAAGATGAGATATTTTCTAAAAATAAACGAAGCTTAATTAATCAACTTTGTTTCTAGAAAATTTAAACACTGAGGGACCAATGGTCATGAATGCTATCGATTGCACTAATTACTTTTCTAACTAGATGTGAGCATTAGTATTAATATTGGTGTGGTTACCTCTTTATGCAAATTTTGGATAAAATGTCACTTTATAATAACAAAATATTATTATTATTATTTTTAAAATTTTTTTATCTAAATATTAATGTATATCTTTTATATTTTTTTATCTCATTTTTTATTATACTTTCTGTAGTTTTCAATAATCTACACATTAAAATATATGAAACCTATCAAGAGAAGAGATAAGGGAGTTTGAGTGTGACGAAAAGTTACTATAAAGAAAATAACATAAATTAATCAATTGGAGGGGCATAGTAATCTTACATATATCAATTTATTTATATTTAAATACATCTTAATGAAATTTATAAATTACTATTATTTATAGATTAATTTAGATCATTTAAGACCAACTCAGTATCTATAAACATATCGTAAAGGTTCTAAAAAAAATCGTATACATTTAAAGGGAATTCTAGCAACACCCTGGTACTACTATACATATATAATTTTCAAAGTCAAAGAAGTCTATCAACATATGCGATGGCCATAGCTGTTGACTAAGGATCCACATTGACTGATGCTAGTTCGCGTAGGGTTGTGACAAGCGTACAAGTGTCCTAATATCTACGAAGGACAAACTATATATTCCGCTTGAGTTTGAATGTTAAATTGAATTGAGTTTAAATGATAAAATATTATTAGAATATTATTTTTTAATATTATTATTATTTTAAAATTTGAAAAAGTTGAATTATTTATTATATTTTGTATTAAAATTTGAAAAAGTTATAATAATGAGTTTAGAGGAATTTAAGAAGTAAACGAAGCTCAAAGTCTCAAATCTCACTCATTTTCTGGCAGGTTTGGGAGTGAGATGAAAATTTTATATTTTATTTTCAAGTTTAAAATATTGTGTTTTAATATTATTATTATTTTAAAATTAGAAAAAAGTGAATTGATATTTGAAAAAGTTGAATTGTTTATTATATTTTTATGAAGATTTGAAAAATATGTAATGATGACATGAGATGATATGAGAATTTTGTGTCTCATCCCACCCTCCAAACCTGCTAGAATTTTAACTTATATCATCTTCTCATCATTCTATGATGTGGTATTAGATGATAAAGTTACAAGTAAAATGTAATAAATAATTTCTAATCACCTAATGCCACATCATAAGATGATGAGAGGATGACAGAAGTTGAGATAATGAATAGTATTACTCTTTTCTATTAAGGGAAGGCTGCTGTGAAAAAATCTTTCAACTCATCTTATTTTATTTTATTTAATTATTATAATTTTTTAAATTTAAATATAAAATATAATAAATAATTTAACTTTTTCATATCTTAAAATAATAATAATATTTTAATAATATTTTTTTCTAACTTTTAACTTTTCCTTTCAACTCATCTTGGAGCATCTAAATCAGGATGCCTATACCATCAAATTCTCTAAATTTTAGTAAAAATTTTAAATTTTTCATAAATAATTTGAATTTGAATAGTAACCGAAAATTAATAAATAAAAAATAGTTGGATTGGCTGTTTATGATTGCGTCCCACAACACAAACGTTTGTCTCTAGCACCACCAAATGTCAAAGTATTTGGCTCTAGGCCATCCAAACTCACAAAATAAGATTTTTTTCTTTGAACATACTAGTATCGACAGGAGTTTCTCCATGAATAAGGTAAAGATGGACAAGACCGTGGCGTTTGACCTCCTTCTCCCCTCCCGTTATCTTCTCTCTCTCTCTCTCTCTCTCTCTCTCTTTTTTGTTAATTTTTGTTAATGCCAAGACTCATTTCAGAAATTTAGTCACTAAAATAAATATGTGCACAACTTCTGGATTCAACAACAAAATGAATGAACACAATCTCATAGCCATGGAAATGAGACAGGAAGCCTTGGTACCAATTGATGAGACATTTAAAATTAAATAATGTATGTCTATTATCATAGCATGCATAATCTGAATAGAAGAAAACATTTCTCATCTATAGTTAAAAGATGAGCTAACCATCACTTTTGTATATCCCAAATAATCTAGTATTTGTGTGTTGAGGAGACTTTTACTATCTTCTATCTATGATACAAATGGCTCTCATGGAGTCTAATGGGCCAACTCCTATATATATATATATATATATATATATATATATATATATATAATGGTAAGGGTTTCCTCAAGTGCTCACTAAATAACACAATCCATCATGGGCTCACATTATAACTATGCTAGTCCACACATAAGAATACAACAAGCAAGTTTCTAGAAAGGATGCCTTACAAATATTTGTTGGTTAACAGTACATGTGCAGCAAATAAAATGAGAAATATTTCACAAAAATATATTTGTGTATAGATATATATATTATATAAAGTCATATTAATTTATAAATTTATTTTTATAAAATCGCTATAATACTTCCCAAATAAATTCTTTTATTGGATATCAATCTTGTCAAAGATCCCTCGCCCCCACTCATTTTCGTTATCTACTAGGTTATCTTGCAATATCGGTGCAACATATCTCTCCCTCAATCCAGTCATGCATTCGAGGACCAAGCACATCGAAAATTAGACTATCACTTTGTTCGTGAAAGAGTGACAGCCAAGACTCAACAAATATCATTTATTTCTAGGAAGGATTAAATTGCAAATGTTATGACCAAGCCTTACCATACTGCCAATAATGCTTGGATTGCGGGGGATGTTAAGGCAATTGAATTGTTTGCCCGCAATTCAAAGGAATATTCCGGAAGCTTTGAAAATATTCATGAAGGTTCTAAATGTAACAGAATTAGTGATGTGGCAGTGGAGTGAGAATCTGTTGTGAGTGGTGTCCTATATATAGTATGTTGGTCACTGTAAAAATATAAGAAAGTGTAGTGGTGCTTTGCTGTTATGCTGTAAAGGAATATTTTCTGTTAGTCATTTTGTCAAACACGTTCTATGCATTATTTCCCTTGCTTCAATACCCATTAAACCCAAGAGGCCTGTAAATGAAACGAATCAAGATCAAAAGCCTGGCCTGGAGTAACGAGCCCCTAACCCAGCCCACGAGAAAGCTCCTCTGTACATAACCTGCATGAGAGATGATGCTATAAAGGATGAGACTCATCGATCTAAGGCTTTCTCGAGTAGTATCCAATCCTCGAGTGCCCGCTCGCACAACAGGTGTGATATACGGGGAGTCATTGGTCTACTGACAGAAAGTGGATGAATGGACCCAAATGGACATAGATTGAGAGAAGGAAGTCGGATAATCACGCCGCATTAATAGCTCTACCACCCAGACAACACGCCACATTAATGACGTTGCCGCAGAGCCACACCGCATTTAAAGACTCTGACACAAGGAACAGCAAGAGAGACACGAACGTCATGGTAGCGGCAGGCACTATTTGCTCCTCAGGCTTGTAGTATAAATAGCAGATCCTAGGTACGAGAATATCTCTTTGATTCCTAGACTCTCTCACTTATTTGCTACCCTACAAGAATATTTACTAACTTTGGCATCAGAGGTTATCCGGCCCCTAGGACGCCCTCTCAACGCAACAGTCTTTTCTACCTTGTGCAGGGCTCGTTTTTGAAGACCTTAATTGTCAAAACGTGGCTCAAAGGTGTGTGAAACACGACGTTAACAGTGGTGTTGTCTATGGCTTAAGGGCCATCACATCGATTTACCACCTCAAAATGAAGTTCCCAACTCCCTAGGGAGTGGAGGAAGTCCGAGGAGAGCAGGTCTCAGCAAGAGAATGCTACGTCCAAGAGCTAAAACAGAAAGATGGAGGCCCCGCCTCGAATGACGGTAATAGAACAAAGTAGGTCGGGCACCACTGAAGAAACTTTAGCAGGCTTCTATCTACAACTCGCCCTGCCAGTTTCGATGAGAGAAAGGGGCGGTGCATGGCTTTGGAAGGAAGGATGGGCGACGACCTCCCCAGAAGGGAATTTTGTGTCCCCTAATTTTGTAAAACCTCTTCGCCTAGCTTGTACTTTCCCTTTTATTTAATGAAAACGATTTTTCAGGACAATAAAAAACATCTGCTTTACGCTTTCATATTACTAGTAGGGCGTCAATAATAAAATACGAGGCTAATGAAGTATACAGTAATAATTCATCAACAGATTACCTCCCTACGGGGCACTATAGGGAAATACAGGCTTAAAGGTTATCTTATCCCTCCCGTGATAGAGTGTGGGTCAGCCTTTGACGACCCAAAGATGAAAACTTACCTTCCTTGCAGACATCAATAGACGGGTGCAGGTCAAGTCACAAACTGTCTGAAATTACCTCCTTGCGGGACACTATAGGGAAAGGTCAATGGTGGCCTTATCCCTCCCATATATGAGATCCACACACCCTCCCCCCCCCCCCCGGGGGAATAAATTACCCCGACCTCCGCCGCGACGAAGAGCTGGATCAGTACCAGCCTGACCCAGCACTTACCTTTCTTGTGATATCAACGAGCGATAGTGGGTCCAGTTTCAAACTGCCCGAATAACTTATCTCTCCTCAGGATACAAGGGAAAATGTAGGCCTAAAATGTTACCATGTCCCCCCTCCCCGGTAACAGAACAAAGTAGGTCGGGCACCACTGAAAAAACTTTAGCAGGCTTCTATCTACAACTCGCCCTGCCAATTTCAATGGGAGAAAGGGGCGGTGCACGGCTTTGGAAGGAAGGATGGGCGACGACCTCCCCAGAAGGGAATTTCGTGTCCCCTAATTTTGTAAAACCTCTTCACCTAGCTTGTACTTTTCCTTTTATTTACTGAAAAAGCGATTTTTCAGGACAATAAAAAACATTTGCTCTACGCTTTCATATTACTAGTAGGGCTTCAATAATAAAATATGCGGCTAATGAAATCTACAGTAATAATTCATCAACAGATTACCTCCTATGGGGCATTATAGGGAAATGCAGGCTTAAAGGTTGTCTTTTCCCTCCCGTGGTAGAATGTGGGTCAGCCTTTGACGGCCCAAAGATGAAAACTTACCTTCCTTGTAGACATCAATAGACGGGTGCGGGTCAAGTCACAAACTGTCTGAAATCACCTCCTTGCGGGACACTATAAGGAAAGGTCGGCCCAATGGTGGCCTTATCCCTCCCATATAAGAGATCCACACACCCTCCCCCCCGGGAATAAATTACCCCGACCTCCACCGCGACGAAGAGCTGGATCAGCACCAGCCTGACCCAGCACTTACCTTTTCTGTGATATCAACGAGTAAGAGTGGGTCCAGTTTCAAACTGCCCGAATAACTTATTTTTCCTTAAGATACAAGCGGAAATATAGGCCTAAAATGTTACCTTGTTTCCCCCTCCCCCCATGAGGAGAGCGGGTTTTGCCCTTGCGGCAACTTGAAAACTTACCCTAGCTCCTATCACAGTGAAGAGCGGTCAGCCAACTCGCTGTCCGAACTTATCTCCCTGCAGGATACCACAGGGAAATGTAGGCCTTAAAGTTGCATTGTCCCTCTCGCAATGGAGTGCGGGTTAGTTCTCAGGTAGCCGAAATAAAAAAAAGTATACATTCCTCGTTAGTGTCAACAGGCGGGAGTGGGTACAGTCGCAAACAACCCGAATAACTTACCTCCCCACGGAATACAAGGGAAAAGGTAGGCCTAAAAGATTACCTTCTCCCCCCCTCCCACCGCGCCCCCCCCCCCCCCCCCCCCCCCCCCCCCCCCCCCCCCCCCGGCCGGAGGAGAGTGGATTGGCCTTTTTGGTGACTCGAAAACTTACCTTGGCCTCCACTATGAGTGAATAGTGGGTCTAGCACCAGTCTGGCCCAAAATGTTACATTTTCCTGTGATGCCAACGAGCGGGAGCGGCTCCAATAACAGACTGCTTGAATGACTTATCTCCATGTGGGACTCAACAGGGAAAGGTCAGCCTAAATGTGACCTTATCCCTCCCGCAGAGGAGAGCGGGTCCAGTCTTCGAGGCAGCCCAAAGAACTTACCCCGACTCCTATCACAACGAAAGAGCGGACTGCTCTAAGGGCGGCTCAAAGAAGTTACCTCTTTGGGGGCACCAAAATGGGCAGGCCAAATTGAGGTAGACTGACCTTTCCTCAATGGAGTGTGAGTTTTAGTCTTACAATTGCCCGAAGTAAGAAGAATCTCCATAAGCGAAGTAAAGCCTCGCAAAAAGGTCACATAAGCATCAGCATGCAAGAAGCAAATCAAGATTGTAAACTTCCCAAATACCGAGACAAAAAATACAAGCAAGAGCAACAACGACACACAATGGAGGACAATAAGTGAAAAAAAAGAAGAGAAATACAGTAAGAAGAACGTGGGAACCGTACAGCCGGATACACAAAATCATTTTATTAATTATGTAGGATTACAAGGAGTAAGTTACATCATAAAGCCGCATAAAGACGCATGACAGCAAAGAACAAGTTACACCGTGAAACTTATATATTCAACAAAACAGGTTTAAGTGCCTGACTGTAGGCCTAGACTGTAAAACGGCTAGGGAACCTAGACTGCAAAACGACTAGGGAACCTAGACCGCAAACCGACTAAGGATGATCTAAAAGGACCAAAAGACCTCACTGTTCTCAGACCCGTTTGAAACAGGATAAGTTGTTCTCCAACGACAACGATGATACGGCCAAGAATCAGAACATCTTGAAGTTGACTTATACGTTAAGAATCGCTTACCGGATGAACGACGGTCACCATGACAACCAAGCCATTCACCACTACAACCAAGCCCGATCAAATTATGCTCCGTGTGAGCAGCAAGCTATGGGGAATGGCTTCTAAGTCAAGCCTCGTAAGCAAAAAGGCAAGAACGAGTGAGGCATAATAAGTAAAAGGGCAAGAGTGAGAGCAAAGGGTTCGAGACCCCAACAATGGAGGATTGGCGGTTCCACCCTGTGGTGCCCAGGCTGCCACAACCAGCAGCAGCCTAAGAGCTGCCAGAAGACCAGTTGCCCACTAGGGTATGAAGGTTTTTTAGGAGTCATGAAAGATAGAAGAAAATGCAAAGGAACTTCGGAAGAAAAGAGAAGGAAAACAAAGGAACTGAGGAACTCAAAAGCAGCGGAACAAGAGTCACAGAGTAAAGGAGAAAAAGACGGAGTGAGTATAATGGGTTTCCTAACATGGATAAAAGTCCTTATATAAAAGGGGTTGACGTTTGGCCTCCCAAGGCGCCATAACTCCACGTATCACCACGTGTCCTTCTAGAGAACAAGAACCCCTTGATTATCGCAACTGATGTAGGGCATATCTACTGATCCGATGTGCAAAATTAATGGTTGTGAAAAACGAAGCCATGATGTAGAAATTGAAGGGGCACCATTTAATGTGGAAGCGTAACAGATGTTGTGTTGCCATGTATGCAAAATACGAGTAGTCATGCGGCAAGGTGGGCTGGGAACTTGACATGACATAAGGTCAAAGAAAATAAGAAGAATTCTATTCGGACCCATCCAGAGATAATTAACAAGGTAACTATAAGGGATTTATTCTCACTGCTTAAAGCCCACTGGGCCTCAAGCCATTACCCAGCCCAAGGGCGATGAATAATCAACAAGACAAATCAGTATTACAATCCGTGGCCACTTTCAAAACCCAGAGACTTGCACAGAGTGCAACAAAAATGTGGAGGGAGGAAGCCAGTATTAGAGACACGAACAAAAGGCAAAGCAGCTAGCGAGGTCGAAAGGTTGAACCGAATACCAACGAGGTGGGTCGAGAAACTTCGAAAGCACGGCCAGGCATGGCCACCCAAATAACAATTAAAGCGATGGCCGTATTCTAATAAACGACTATTCATAGAGGATAAGCAAGTGCAGTGTGACCGGCCAGCGAGGTAGGTATGAGCTTTACAGACCCCTTCACCATAATTCCTTAGGCCGGCCACCAAAAAAAAAAAAAAGTGGAAAAGAAGAAGAGGCAAAGGCGAGACATGAAGAACAACATATGTGTATTAGTCAGTATATATATATATATATACAAGCCGCTGGGCGACAAAGTGTGGATTCATATGTAAAAAAAAAAAGAGTATTACGAAACAATAAAATCTTTAAGTCTCGGCGCTAGGGGCACCAGTCTCAACGGCAGCAGAAGCAGAGTTGGCTGGCTTTACAAATACCAACGTAGGAACAATCGGACCAAGGAAAACATCGGGCATCTTTTTCCTTCTCAGGTCACGGTTGGTTTGAAAGGATGTCTCGCTGGTGGGGATATTGGCAAGCACAAGCCTCTGAAGGTACTTGTTAAAGGATCTTGAACGCAACTCCGAACTCTCCAGTAGGAATGCCCTCATTGATCTGCGGCCTTCAAAGAACCCACGTCCCCACGCTTCATCACGAAGGCTTGGGAACCACTTTAGCTGCCTTTGTAGGTAGAGGGTGACGTCCTAAAGACTTTCGTTTAGCTGCTCCAACCATTCATTTTCCTCCCGCGCTTGGGATAAGTCATCTCGAAGATTTTGGTTGAGCCGCTCCAATTGGGCTTTCTCCTCATCCCACTTCTGCTTGTGCTTCCACCGACGGCATTCCAGCTTCTTTGCTCTTTTGCGCCCATCCGATAGGTCAAGTCTTATCCTCTCAAGTTCGCGCTTCAACTGTTCCCTTTCCTCCTTTTCGTCCTGAGCACGGTCCAAGTTCTCTTGAACGGCTGCCTCATGATCATCCACAATGAAAGTAGCAAGCTGAGAAGTACCCTGAGAACATAAAGGAAAGACTAAGAAAAAGGGAAAGGAAAAGAGAAAAGAGAAAAGAGTAAAAGGCGAGAAAGAAATGGTTGAACCTTATGGAAGAAACCCGACAAGTACTCAACAACCCGACCAATGGCCTTCTCTCGGCTCCCCTCCATGACTAATTGGGACAAATAAGGCAGAGCTTATGCAAGGTCTAGGAATTCGGGAAATCACACAAAAACTTTCGGGAAGAGCAGACGGATCCCTGCTCAAACCCCAGGGCGAGGACCAATTGCGACATCCAGAAGAGAGTCACCCCCAGCTGGATACTCAGCCTGGGTGAGTGGTTTATCAGGCAGACCCTCGCCGACTATATCACCTATGGAACCACCACCCTTGGGGAACTCAGCTTGGACGAGTGGGTCGATGACTGGACTCCTCAAACCATCGCCAGCTAAGATATGTAGAAGGGAATCTCCCTCTCTAGAGGTGGAAGAATCTGCAGCGAGACTCTTCGAACCCCTGAGGACTTCAACGTCTGGAAGGGACTTACCTCCTGAATGATCCTCTATCTCTACGCGGTTGCTAGAAGTGGCTTCCGCCCCTTCATCAGCAGCCTCAAGAGAATGACTCCCGACGGCCGAATGAGATGAAGAAGGAAGAGAGATCCATGAAGAAGAATGATGTCCCTCATCAGGAGTGGTGGACGCAAACATACTTTGGAGGAGGATGTCCATCTCGACCTTGCCCCTGGGCGCCTCAGCAGCGACCATCAGTAAAGGCACAGCGGGAAGACTACTCGCTAGCTCACCCGCCACAACCGGTGCTGGAATCGCCACAGTAATGAGATGGTTGGCTTCCAAGGTAGCCAATCACGCAATAAGTGGTCCTTGACCCTGGAAAGAGGCCTATCATTGGCCCAAACACTCTCTCAGCAGATTTTCTTCCGAAGCGAAGAAACTTGGTGCTGCGCGACAATCGGCCTATCAGCAGAGGGAAGATGTCCCAGGGGAGGCAGAGAGCTCCTCGGAAAGGAGGATATCGAGGAAAACGCTCTTGGGATGTTTTTGCACCCATTCTCATACAATCACAATGTGCTACGTTTCATAAGGGGTGGTTGTTGTATGCACAATCTTGTCTTCCGGGACTTTTCTCCAATCTGTCTGTATAGGAAACTACCGACAGTTCACCTAGCCTACCAGAAACTCTCATTCTCGGCCACATACGAAAAAGAACTTGGGAGACCAATCCTTCACTTTGCAGTACCATGACTCCAAATTGACTAGAGCATCGGCTGCTTTGAAACTACATACATTTCCTTTTTGCCGTAGCACCTCGTGGGTAAGAAGAAACTCACGACTAGTAAGGTCCGCTTCGTTGGGGAAGATTCCAATAAATCCCGCTACCAGATAATGTTGTAGCACATTAACAATCTCTAGACATTCAGGTGCAGTTGGAAAGGGCCAAGTCAAGATGGTCTAGAAAGTCACGAAAGGGGCGAGAGAATGGCAGTCTCAAGTTGCATGTAAGCATGGAAGGGTGCAAGGCCACCTTAGTGGAATGGCCCTCTACATTGACAGCGCCTTCATCAGGGCCACGAACTTCGAAGGAAACGGAGTCTGGTGGTTGGTAGGTAAGGGCTGAGGAGGCCAGCGTTGGTTTGTTGGTAGTTGAGCGCCATCTACAGCCCAAAAACAATTGGCTCGGCCCTACCCGAGACTTTGGGTTGAACAAATATTTTAGATGCCATCACCACCAGCGCACGAAGTAGCAAAGAAGATTGGTCGGAGATAAGAAAATTTGAGAGACCTAAAAGGCGGGACAATCACAACACATTGAGCGGAAACCAAGTCCCTTTCCCACGTTTAATAAATAGAGGGTGATGGTTAGACTCTCATGCACCATGGCGATAGGGGTACTCACCGTTTCTGATTCTAGGAATGTGGTTTACAAAGCGATGCAAACATGAAAAGACTGCCTAGCATCCCTTCATTAATGAACTTGAAAAGATGTTATGAAAATGTGAGCCCATCAAGGAAGATAGGAACACTATCAGAGACGCCAATCAGCATAAGCCTCCTGGGAAAGCTTCTCTATACACAACCTGCATGAGAGATGGTGTTGTAAAAGATGAGACTCATCGATCAAAGGCTTCCTCGAGTAGTGTCCAGTTCTCGAGTGCCCACCTGCACAGCAGGCTTGATATACGAGGAGCCCTTGATCTACTAACAGAAAGGGAATGAACGGACCAGAAGAGAAATAGACTAAGAGAATGAAGACGGATAACCACGCCACATTAATAGCTCTACCACTCGGACAACACGCTATATTAATGATGTTGTTGCAGAGTCACGTCACATTTAAAGACTCTGACACAAGGAACAGTACGAGAGGCACGGACGTCAAGATAGTAGGCCCTATCTACTGCTCAAGTTTATAGTATAAATAGCAGATCTCATGTACAAGAATATCTCTCTTATTCCTAGATTCTCTCACTTATTTGTTACCTTGCAATAATATTTACTAACTTTGATATCAAATGTTACTCAGTCCCTAGGTTACCCTCTCAAAGCTGTTGTCTTTTCTATCTTGTACAAGACTCATTTTCAAATACTTGAATTATCAAAATTTAACCAAAAAATGTGAAAAGACGACATTAACAACATGAATAATTTCTCAAACTCAATTTCTTTCTTGCTTTAAGTCGAACCTCATAATCTCAAATTTCGTATCGTAATCCGTAACTCTTCTCTCTTCATTACTTTTTGTCCTCGTTTTTCAGTTCTTTTGACCAACTAAAATCATTTAATTAATCAATCACGTCACTTTGTTTCTAGAAATTTTAAACACTGAAGGACGTCATGGATACTATCGATTACACTAATTACTTTTCTAACTAGATATGAGCATTAGTATTAGTATTAGAATTGCAAAGTAAAATGTCCCTTTTTACTTTTTTTCTATCCATAATAATTTTATATTCCACGTTGAATTAGCCACATCACTAGTTATAATAATATAAAATATTATTTTTTTTTAAAATTTTTTATCTATACATTAATGTATATCTTTTATATTTTTTTGATCTCGTTTTTTATTTTACTTTTTATAGTTTTCAATAATCTACACATCAAAATACATAAAACCTATTATGAGAAGAGAGAAGAGAGTTTGAGTGTAATGAAAAGATCCGATAGGAAAAATAACATAAATTAATCAATTGGAGGGGCAACAGTAATCATACATATATGGCGATTTACTATAACATTTAAGGTAAATGCAAACCGTTTGTCTCTTCCAATAAAGACAACTTTAATAGATTATTAGTCAAATTTTATATTACAATGGCATTTGGCTAAGCAAATACCGTTACCTTTTATAAATCATACGCATTGGAATTAGTTTTTGAGTAATGCTAGATATTGGGGTGTACAAGGTTAGTGCACTCCTTTTAACAAAAAAAATTTACTATTAAAAAATAATTTTTTATATGAATCCCAATTTATCTTTTTTTTTTAAACAATATAAAAACTTACCTACTCTAAACTTATAAATATCATTTCTCATAACTTTTTTACTTGGATTCTCTTTTTCTGCACTTAAAAAGAAATCTTTGGAGAGCATTGGGATTACCACTTTACTACTGTTTTACTACCATTTTTTCTTTTCTTTTGCTATTTGAATCTGAATTAAAAAATTCTAGAACATGATCTTCTAGTATAATCTAAAGAAAATAAATTCAATAAATCAAAGTAATCATATAAATTAATTAAAAATGAATTCAATTTTATAAAAAGGGAGTCATAGAGCAAAGAATGTCAATTTTTATAAAATTAAATTTATTTTTAATTAAATTATATGATTATATTAATTGATTGGATTTATTTTCTTCTAGATTATGCAAGAATGTCGTATTCTAAAATTTTTAATCTAGATTAAAAAAGTAAAGAAAAAAATAGCTAAGTAATAAAATAATATTAAAAAAAGTATAAGGTTATCATTACCCAATTAAATGAACAAGTTGCACAAAAATAATAAAGATGTTAAACCGGATTATGTACATCATATAAGACCGTAAACGAAATGAGAGAATACTTTACAAAATCCAAAAAGTATCCAAATTTATATTTTTCAAGTAACAAGTGCATAATTTACGAAAGAATAATTCTATTATTTGTCTTTACACCTCGCATTATGCATAATGTTTTTTTCTTTTTATTTTTTTCTCTTAACAAGTATGTGATATAGAGATAATGAGTAGAAAAATTCAATTAATTAAATAAAAATAAAAAAATAAAAATAAAAGTACGTGTGGTGTATGATGATGTGTATCGAAGTCCTTTACAAAATTCATATGACAACAAGTATTATTTATTTTTATATAAAACTTGACAAGATTATAATTATTTATATTTCTTTCAATTTATAATTCTTTTTAATCAAAATCATCGTTTGGTCCCATGGATTTGTTCCTGACCATGCCGTACTTCAAAAACCCTCAAACAAATAAACGAAAAAGCCATAATTTAGCCCAACTTTAGGGTATGTTTGGTAATATTTTTTTATTTCATCTTATCTTTTTTCATCTCTTTTCATTTTATCTTATTCTCAAACATTATTCAAATATCAACATTTTCAAACTAATCATTATAACTTTCTCAAATTTTGAAAAAAAAAAAAATCAACTCTTTCAAATTTCAAAACGAATATATTATTAAAAAATTATATTCTAACAATATTTTAACTTTATAATATTTTTATTTAATTTTTTTTTCTCTTTTTCCAAAACGTTATAAAACATTTTAAATCAAATCATTTTACTACTATTTCCAAACTATTTTACTATTATTTAAAGATTTCTCATCTCATTTCATTCTCAAGCATCCCCTTAGTCTTATTATAAAGAAATATTTTAATTATAAAGAGATTTTACAAAAATAAATTCACAACCAAACATAATTTGATGTGGCACGTTAAATTGTAAAGATATTTTTATTGCAAAGTAGATAATGTATCATATGGGGCAATATCAACTTGTGAGTGTTACGTTTGTGAAATTTTTTGTGAATGTAACACTTCATATTAGTATAAAAATGCTTGGGTGCCCTCCAAATGTGCCCCAAAAATTTCTCTTAGTGTATCTATTTTTTTTTTTAATATTTATAAAAGTTATTACTAGTGAATTTGTTTGTATGTATATTTTTTAATTTTAGAAAATCAAAAAATCAAAATACACTAAGACTGGGGTGTGTTTAGTTATTGAAATCAACTTAACTCATCTCAAATCAATCATCGATGAAACTCATTACTTTTTCAACTTTCCATAAAAAAGATAAATCCATATCAACCTACTTCATACATTCAAATACATATCTCAACCTATTTATATTCAAATATATCTCAATAAGATCTATAAAATATTATTATTTATAGACTAATTCAAATCATCTAAGATTAACTCAATATCCAACACAGCGGTAAAGGTTCTAAAAAAAATCGGATATATTTAAAGGGAATTCTAGCAACACCCTAGTACATAATTTTCAAAGTCAAAGAAGTTTGCCAACATACAAAAATTCTATTTGCAACCGGGGTGGGGAACTCTCGCGCCATCGCGTCCGATGTGGCAAAATTGAAACTAGCCAATCCCCCCGATATGTTTCAAATGAAGACAAGTAGTAAGTTCGTTTTGGTCTTCGTCTTCTCCATCTCCACGAAGTGTTCTCTTCGTCTTTTTCGAGAGAACTCAAGAGGAAATTTGAAATTAAAACAGAGCTTGAGATTGAAAGTAGAGGAAGCCATAATGGTAGAGATTTGTACCTCGGTCCACGAAGAGTAAGCATCTTTACAAAGACCAAAACTCTTAAAAAGAGAGAAAAAAATCTAAAAATACTTTTTTTCGTCTCGGATTCATAGATATTACTCTTTTCTAAGCTCCTGTATTTAATATCAAGGATCAACTGCATAAAGAAGAAAAAGTTGCAGGTCAAAAAATGCAAAACTATCTCTTTTCTTTCCAAAGACTTGGCCTTTTTTAGGTCTCTCTCTTTCTCATGCGGACTTCAAGCACACTTTAAATCTAGTTCACGATTAGGGGTGTAATCGGTCCGGTCCGGTCTGGTTTTGAACAAAATTTAAGACCGAACCAGTATGTACTGGTTTTGTATTTTCTAAAACCGATTACGCACCGGTTACCCTCCTAAACCGGTACTTCTGGTTTTACCGGTTTCCGGTCCGGTTTTCCAGTTTTTTAAAAATGTAAATTTCATAGTTTGTCATTAAAAATTTATTTATAAAATAAAAAAACTGATTTAAAAAAATATGTTTTACAAACTGTTATTACAAAAAATCTGTTTTAACTTTAAATAAAAAAATCTGCTTTACTAAAAATTACTTCAATAAAAAATCTGTTTTACTACAAAAAATCTGTTTTACTATAAAAAATCTGTTTTACTAAAAAATCTGATTCACTCCAAAAAATTGCTTTACTAAAAAACTGGAAAAAAATCTGAAAAAAAACTGGAAAAAAACTGTTTTACAAACTTATAAATATAATTACTACAAAAATTGAAAAAAAAAAAATCTGCAATAAACTACCTTATCTACAATAAGTCCTTGCATGCTAAAGGAAATAACTTAGTACTTACACATATTTTTTAGTTAGAGCAATCATAAGAAATTCAAGAATGGACATCAACAAGCCTATTAGTATAGTTATATATTAGTATTAGTTATAAACTTTTAGTGATTTAATATAGCTATATTAGTATAAGTATAACTATAGTCTATAGTGATTTAGTATAACTATATTAGTATAAGTATAACTATAGTCTATAGTGATTTAGTATCACTATAGTCTATAGTGATTTAGTATAACTATATTAGTATAAGTATAACTATAGTCTATATTAAACTATTAGTATTAGACTATTAATTAAATAGTTATAGACTTATATATTAGTAAAGCTAAATAATATATTAGACTATATAATAGTATTAATATTAGACTATTAGTATAGTTATAAGTTATATATTAGTATTAGTTATAAACTATATATTTAATATTAGTATTAGTTATAAACTTTTAGTAAAATCTTTTAGTATTAATTATAAGTATAACTATAGTCTATATAGTCTATATTAGACTATTAGTATTATTTATAAACTTATATATTAGTATTAACATTTAATGTAATAATTTATAAATTATAATATGAAATTATTTCATATATGAATATATATAATTATATATATTATATATAAAAATTTCACATATAAATTTATAATTTTATATATTAATATATATATATATAAAATATATTGTATAAAACTTAATAACTTATATATAAAAATATTTTTTTTTGTATATTTTTTTATGAACCGGTCCGGTCCGGTTCCAAAAATCTTAAAACCGGAACTGGACCGGAACCGGCCAGTTTTAGGATTTTTGGAACCGGTCCCGGACTGGACCGGTTCAAAACCGGTAAAACCGATCCGGTCCGGTCCGGTCCGGACCGGTTTTTCGGTTTAAAATTACACCCCTATTCACGACCCACAAATTGAAAAATAAAAGAAGAAGAAAAGAAGCAACAGCCAAACATGAATTTAA
Source organism: Juglans microcarpa x Juglans regia (assembly GCF_004785595.1). Lineage (NCBI taxonomy): Eukaryota > Viridiplantae > Streptophyta > Magnoliopsida > Fagales > Juglandaceae > Juglans > Juglans microcarpa x Juglans regia. The sequence continues at coordinate 30,189,908 of NC_054597.1, forward strand.
TAGTGTTTATTGGGGGAAGTATGATATAAATTACGGGTAGAGGTCACGGCAAAACCACAAGATGTCCAAACGGCATTTTGACCTTTGAGTGAGCCTTTTACACAGTCATCGTCACTACTGAGGGGAGTTGCAGCCTCAGAGACTTTTTGGTTTCGATTTCGACCCACACACGAAGACGCTCTCTGCTTTTGATTTCAAATACTCACGACGACGCATATCCCTCCTGCTTGTTTCATCCTTTTTTTTATTTTTTAAATATCGGCTGACGTGGCATAATCGATATCGCAGAGTTCCCACCCATGGTTGTCCCTAGAAGAATTGGCTAACATATGCGGTGGCCATAGCTGTTGACTTAAGGGTCCAGCGCATTGACTAATGCTAGTTTGCAAAAGGTCGTGACAAGTGTCCTAGTGTCCACGCCGGACATACCATATATTCAAAGTCTCAAATCGCACTCATTCTCTGTAAAGGAAAGGTTTGGATTAAAAAAAATCTTTTAACTCATTGTATCTTATTTAATTATTATAATTTTTTTAAATTTATATATAAAATATAATAAGTAATTCAACTTTTTTAAATATTAAAATAATAATAAAATAATATATTAATAATATTTTATTCAATTTTTAACTTTTATCTCAACTTATTTTAGAGCATCTGCATCTGAATGTCTAAATCATCAAATTCTCTAAATTTTAGTAAAAATATGAACTTTTTCATAAATAATTTGAATTTGAATAATAACTGAAAATTAATAAATAAAAAATAGCTGGATTGGTTGTTTATGATTGCGTCCCACAACACATGCGTTTGTCTCTAGCACCACCAGATGTCAAAATATTTGGTTCTAGGCCACCCAAACTCACAAAATAGGGTTTTTTTCTTCAACATACTAGTATCTACTGGAGTTTTTCCATGAACAAGGTAAAGAGGGACATAGATCTTGGCATTTGACCTCCATCCCCCCTCCCGTTACTTTTTTTTTCCCCTAATAATGCAAAGACTCCTTTCCAAAATTTAGTCACTAAAATAAATTTGTACACAACTTCTGGATTCAATAACAAAATGAATTAACAAAATTGCATAGTTTCAACAGCCAATAGAGAGAAAAAGAAGCAGGTAAAGGGGTAGATTTCACATAGCCATGAAAGTGAGACAAGGAGCTTTGATACCAATTGATGAAACATTTAAAATAAAATCAAGTCGGTCTATTATCATAGCATGTTTTAACTGAATAGAAGAAAACATACCTCCTTCATGGTTAGAAAATGAGCTAGCCATCACTTTTGTATACCCCAAATAATATGGTATTTGTGTGTTGAGAATACTTTTATTCTTTGCCTTCTGTGACACAAATGGCTCTCATGGAGTCTAATGGGCCAATTCTATTTATGTAACACTCTCTTCTCGTAGAGATAGAGATGTCACGTGTTTTCATAGAAATATCCCGCCAAGAGATCTCATTTTTCTAATAAAATAAAAATTTACATTTATTTCATAAAAAGATTTATTTAATAAAAGCATGTCTCCAAACAATATTAAATAAAATAAATTGAATAAACTTTATGTCATAAAAAATAGTTTATTCTATAAAGTCTGGAATTTAATCAATTGCTCCATCTAAGCCTGGTCCGCCTGCTTGTTCTCATCATCATGCTTACCTGGGGTGGTTTAAAAACATAAAAGAAACTAAAATGAATCGATGACACCGTAAGAACCCATCGTAACGTAAACACACTTAACATAAGATTTTTTTCTATAAAATATTTTATGCTGTGAACTTAAAATCATGATTGTTCATGCTGATACTTATACTATGCATATGAATGATTTATCTAAATTAACTGACTGATCTGAATTATTTAGCTGTCAACACACTTAACTTTGTGTGCAAGGTTGTGCACTAACTTCTTTTGCTGCAATAAAAGAGGCCGATTGTACAGTACTCTGGCGTTCTACAATGGACAATACTTGAGTCCTTAGTTTGCACGCCCATCCTGTTTTTCCTAATAATCTAAGTCTTCTCATTTTAAATTCTAAAAAGAGTTAAATCTTTCGTGGACCTAAAGCATCATAAATCTATATAATATTAATTAAGCCCAACTAAATAATTAAAATAAGAGGTGGCTCACTTAAATATAACCCAATTAAAACAAGGCCCATGTGAGTCAGCCATCCCAAAAAGGATTATGGTCATTTTTGGTAAAAATATTAAAAAGTTGCTTTTACAGTAGGGTTACACGAAAAGCTTTTATCGGCAATTTTTGTAAATATTAAAAAACTAAAGTATAACTTACAGGCTAAAAAGTCGGAGAAGTTTGTATTCGCACCTCATTTTAATTTTTATCTTTAACTTATCTCACTTTTTATTTTGTAGAGAAACAAAGCCTCCTCTGGAGGTACGAAGAAAACTGAGAAGCGTAGGAATATGTGGGCGTAGAGAAGAGGTTTACAGAGAGAGAGAGAGAGATAAGTTTAGAGAGAGAGTGAACTGTCAACCTGAAAAAACCAGCGTGACGCGAGGTGGTAGGGTGCGCCTTGTCGGCTGTTTCTGTGGCTGCCCAGAGGTGATCTGACGTTCCTTGTGGTGGTCGACGATGGAGTAGCTGTATGTGTAGGGAATGTTGGCTTGAGGTGCAACCTGGCAGGGTTGAGGCAAGGAAAGACTACGGTGTTGTGTTTTCAATTTTGCAAAGGAGAAGGGATATAGATAGACGGGAGGAATGGTTGGACGTGTTCAACTCGAAATCGATCATCGGAGGATAAACCTTGGTCAGAGGCTAAGGTTCTAATAAGTGGAAGAAGTCTATACGAAGATCGGTAGTTTACTTCGATAGGGACTCCGTCAACGGGATAGGATTTGAATGAGGAACATTCCAATCCGAATTTTAGTACATTTATCAATTAATAATAATACTATTCGAAAATAAAATTTTTAATAAATAAAAAATCGCTAGACTAAAATCAAATTATTTTATTTATATATTTATTATTATTATTATTTGGTGATACCTATGTTAAAATATATATATATATATATATATATATATATATACACACACACTAGATGAAAGTAACATGCAATGCACGTTTGTTTAGTTTATATTTAATTTTTTTTGTTAAGAACTAATTTTTAATTAATAAGAACGTAATGTTTTTGGTTAATTAAATAATGATGTAATGTTTATGTAATTTATAAATAATTACACGCTGTGATATATTATAAAAGAAGAGCATTAATAGAAGCTATAACATGGTTTTATAAATAAACATCGCTCATAGTTTTATGAAAGTTGTTTGAGATAATTTTGATTCTAGGATGACAATCCAGCATTTTCCTCATCTTGCATTGCCTCAATTGAGAGGACATTAAAATGCCTATGTTTTTTCTTTTTCAGTTTCTCTGGATCTACATAAACTTGAATCTTCCAATTTTTTTTTGATAATTTCTCCATAACGCTTTTAATATGTTCCTACAAAATAAATTTTGAATAGCTTTACATAATTAATAAAAACCCAATTTCTTTTTTAATTAACTCATTATAACCAAACTCAATTTTTGAATAAAAATTTTAAAAGATACCTTTCCAGCATGTTCCATCAACTTAACTACTGAACAACTAAATGCCTCTTCTGCTACTTTACCAAACATAGTAGCAGCTAGCTTTCTAGTATTATCGTCCAGTTCAACATATGCACTAGCACTTTAAATGCATTGAATATATTATTTTCAATTTGAATAGTGTTAAATTCAAAATTAAATTAGATATCAATTACAAATAAAAATTGCAAGATACATACCGTGGTTTGCAGATCCCATGAGTTTGTTTTCAGCCCAACCCTCTCTTCCCCAAACGGCGCCGCTTTGGCTTTTTTTGTGTCTTTTTATTTTATTGGGCATGTATTTTTCGGATAGGGCTTGTTTTTAGTGGGTTTTCTCTATTTTGGGCCCAACCCGTTTGTCTTTGTGACGCCCAGCCCATGGGCATGTTTTCAGCCCAACCCTCTCTTCCTCAAACGTCGCCGTTTTGGCAACCCTTAGGGTTTTCTTCTTCTTTTCTTCTTCTCCTGCGCGCCACTGCCTTCCTTCTTCTTCCTCTTCTCAGTTTCCTCTATTTTTCTCCATTACACACCTTATCCGTGAGCCTCTTTGCTCGCCTCTCTCCGCCATTTCTCCTCCATGCCCAACGCTCCGCGGTGAGAACCATCATCTGCCCTCACCTCCATTTCTCCCCCATCCCATGATCTGTTTTTTGGCCGCAACCCGTGCCCTATTTTAATCCCAAACCATGAGCATAGATGAGCCTCCATGCTCGCCACTCTCTCTCTCTGTCGTTCCCTTAGTATTTCAGGTTCAAGCTTGTGAAAAACGCCCTTGTATTTCCATTTCTTTTTCCCTCTACTCGTGCGTTGAGAAGATTTTTCGGTTTCATCTTTCTTCATCTGCAAATCTGGTTGTGCCGCAGCTCTCCTCCTCCTTTTTCGTCTGGTAATAGCTGGCATTGTAATTGTCAATTGGAGAATTGTAATGTTAATTTGACGAGATTAATGTCTAATAGAGTAAATACAATGAATGACAGAATGTATGTGCATGCAAATGTATCGATAGGAATTGATAACAGATAAAAGTTTTGATGGACTTAAATACTTGGTTTAGGTTATTGTTAGAGGGAAGTAACTTCCATACGCCCGTTACATTCACAGTACATGGACGAATTTAGACAAACGATGTGCGTAAAACAACTAATAAATAATTGTTTTGAAATTATCAATCAAAATGCAGTATTTAATGAAGTTTAATTCAAATATGATGGTTGATCCATAGTAACTTCCATACACTCGTTACATTCACAATACTCGGACGGATTTAGATGAATGATGTTAACTTTATCGGAAAAACAACAAAAACTGTTAAAACAAGATTTGATGTTTGATAGCCACTTTATATATACAAAGATATATGGAGTAAGAGTTATGGCTTCCTCAAATGCTCACTAAATAGCCCAACCCATCATGAGCTCACATTGTAACTATGCTAGTCCACACATAAAAATACAACAACAAGCCTCTAGACGGTATTCCTTACAAATATGGAAGCTCCCACTCAAAGTCAAGCTTCTGCAACAATATTCATGAAATCTGCAGTATATGTCTACAATCTCATTGATTCAGCAAATCGATCACATTTATGTTAATTGTATCATTTGTTACATTGTATCGAAGAAGAAGATCACGTGGATCTCTCAAAATTGCATCTTTCTATTTTTCAGTGACTTGTACCATCTACATTATGAATACACAGTATACTTACTGGTTTGGTGTGTTAGCCAAAACCATGTCTCTACAATTTTGTTCTAAGTTTCACCTCGGAATTAAGAGCTTTGCTATTCAAAAATCCCGCACACCACAATTTTTTTTTTTTATTCTTCTTAAAACAATTAAATTATTCTACTCATCATCCATATACCACACATTTGGTAAAAGAAAAAAAAATTAAAAAAATAACAAAAAAGGTGACGTGTGGTGTGTGAGACTTGTGAATAAATTTTTTCTGGAATTAGAGAGCTTTTAAAACTTTTGCTAATAATTTGGAAATTCTTATAGTGTCAGACTAAAAGTAAAGGATAATGATAGTCTTACCACTCTTCTACTGCTCTTTTTATTATTTTGTTTTAAGTATTTTTTTAACATCCTTAATCATTAAGAAAAAATTAAAAAAATATACAATTTTACTAATAGTCACTTTCTTAACCACAAAGTAAAAAAAAAATTAAAAAAATAATAATAAAAAAATAATTATAAATGGGTGGCAGAAAGTAGTAAGCATATCATTATCTAAAAGTAAAACTAATATCGTCAAGGAATAATGATAACCTTACCACTCTTCTACTATCCTTCCACTACTCTTTTTAATTTTTTTTTTTTACTTAATGATTAAGAAAGTAACTATAAAATTGTATATTTTTTTTAAATTTTTTCTTAATGATTAAAGGTATTTAAAAAATACATAAAAGAAACAAAAAACAAATACACTAATAGTAGTAAAGTGGTGGTAAAAGGATTGTAAATCTACCATTATCCATATTGAAGAGGAATCTCTTACACCATTTCTAAACTCCGTTTAAATATAACTCCTTAATCTGTCTACTTTACAATCACGCATTTCAAATTATAAAAACTTATAATATACCCATTTTTCTAGTTAATTAAAATGATAACATTATCCCAAATTCTATAAATAAAGGACCACCCAAAGGGATGGGCCAACCCAAGCACGAGTTAAAATAAAATAATCAACATTGATAGTATTATTGTGATAGTAGTTCTAAATTATTTGATATAATCTTACGAGATGATTAAAGGATAATGAAAAACGATATTTAGCAATATTACATTTGGCAATTCATTTTATCAAATTGAATAATTTTTAATTTTTGAGGTATTTGTATTCTCTTGTATAAAAGTCATGAATAATGCTAGAGCTTTCGCTGCGGGCTCCCGTTGAGAGCTACCGTTGGGGTTCTAGTATGTGTTTTTATGTATTTTTTTAGTTATTTTTTTTATATAGATTTTTTTAATAATTTTTAATATTTAAAAAATAAAAAAATTCATAATATTATTAAAAAATACTTTCTTAATCACAAAGTAAAATAAAAGAATATTTTTTTTATGATTTTTTAGTTTACTTCATGATTAAAGAAATATTTTTTAATAATTTGTTTTTACTTTCTAATTAAGGAAGGGTTTTTAATAATATTTTAAATTTATTTTATTTTTTAAAAATATTTAAAGTATTAAAAAAATTTATATAAAAAATAACTTAAAAATAAAACACATGAAAATACACGCTTCCTCCACTGCCTCGGACCGCCCTTATTTACCGAAAATTCCCCCCCAAAATAAACCCACCTCCACCACCACCACCACCATTTCCACGATCTTCGCCACCGAGAACAGCAGCGTTAATGAAAACTCAACTCAGCCAGACCCATGTCTTGTTTCACTGGAAAACTGCTCCAACATGTCGGAGCTCAAGGTTATCCATGCCCAAATGCTCAGGACCGGCCTTTTCTTCGACGAATACAACGCCAGCAAAGTCGTTGCCTTTTGTGCTCTCCAAGACTCCGGAAGCCTCCGTTATGCCCGTCTGGCCTTTACCCAAATCCCCAAACCCACAACCTGTACGTGTAATTCCATTATCCGAGACTACACCAACAAGAACTCGCCCCGCCAGGCACTTCTATTTTACCAAGAAATGCTAACTAGAGGTCTGGCCCCTGATAGATTCACGTTCCCTTCTTTGTTCAAATCGTGTCAGGATTTGCTTGAGGGCGAACAGTTGCATTGTCATTCTACGAAGCTCGGTTTCGCTTCGGATTCTTATATTCAGAACACGTTGATGTATACGTACTCCTAATGCGGGTGCTTGGTTTCAGCTCGCAAGGTGTTTGAAAAAATGGTGGAGAAGAGTGTGGTGTCTTGGGTGACCATGATTAAAGGGTATGCGCTATGCGATCAACCAGATGAAGCTGTTAGGATTTTTGAGAGGATGGAATATGAGGGTGTGAAACCTAATGAGGTTACTCTGGTTAATCTGTTGAGTGCATGTGCTAGAGCGAGGGTTTTGGGAATGACGAGACGGGTGCACGAATACATTGATGAGAATGGTTTTGGTTACCACGAGGTCCTAATCACGGCTCTTTTGGATATTGCAAGTGTGGTTGTCTGTCTCTTGCTCGGGAATTATTTGGCAACATGCCCATAAAAAACTTGGTTTCTTGGAACATGGTCATCAATGGACATGTTGAGGATAGTGATTTCGAGGAGGCCTTATCACTCTTTAAAGAGATGCAACTGAGGGCCTCAAGGGCGATAAAGTGACTATGGTTAGCTTATTGATCGCTTGTACCCATTTGGGTGCTCTTGAGCTTGGTAAATGGCTGCATGCCTATATTGAAAAGGAGGTGGATGTTGCCTTAGGAACAGCACTTGTTGACATGTATGCGAAATATGGGAGCATAGCCATTGCAATTAGTGTATTCCAAGAACTGCCTGAGAAAGATGTTATGACTTGGACAGCCTTGATTGTCGGTCTTGCAATGTGTGGTCAAGGAGAGAAGGCATTGGTGTATTTCTCTGAGATGCAGATTGCAGGGGTGAAACCAGATGCAATTACCTTTGTAGGGGTCTTGGCAGCCTGTAGTCATACTGGATTTGTGGATGAAGGGATTTCAATGTCTAGACATTTGGCATTCAGCCTAGCATTGAACGCTACGGTTGTATGGTTCACACTTCACATATTAGGCGGAGCTGGCCGATTCTAATTTCGATATTGTATATATGTTATAAAAATATATATATTTATTAATATATTAATCATATATATTAATATAATTATAAAGTTATATAACTAGTATTTATATAATTAAATTCAATAATATTGTTACGAGTAAATAATGAGAGGTTTTGATAATGAATTGAGATGAAATAAGTTGAGATGAAAGTTGAAAGTTGAATTATTTATTAAATTTTTGTGTAAAAATTTAAAAAATTTATAATAATGAGATGAAATAATTTTCTTATATTTATTCATTTAAAATAGCCTATCCATTGCATATCTCCGTACAAGATCCCTTCGCCCCACTTACGGCTTTTTTATTTTTATTTTTATTTTTGAAAAGAACTTCGTCTGCTCTTATGTACTACAGTAGCTAGGGTGCTTGCTGCTTGTTCAAACGTTCTAGAACTTGGACATTTATGCTAAGAGTGGCATTACATCTATCGAAAAAATGTTTTGATGAGTGTATTTTTTTATGTATTTTTTAATCATCATAAATATTTTTAAAAGAATTAAAAATTCATAATATCATTAAAAAATACTTATTTACTTACTAAGTAAAAAAATAAAAAAAAAATTGTCTTGGGACACACTTTCGAGACCCAACTTTAGTAAATTTAGCATTTCTGTTATGGTAATGAAAAATATTGTTATTTATTTTAAAGTTTTATTATTTTATTAACCTTGTATTATATTTCAAAAAATTGTATTATTTTTTAAAGGGTGCGGCTACTATACCCCCCATTTTGACCGCTGGGCATACTGCCTAGCGTAAAAAATTTTTTTTTCTTTTTTTTTCACATTTTTTTAACATATTTAAATACATTTAAAAAATAAAAAAATACATCAATATACTTAAAATTACTTCCTTAATTATTAAGTAAAAAAAAATTTTGATTAGCGATTAAATAAAAGTATCAAGTTGTAAAAATAAAGTAAACTGTCAAGTTAGAAAGGTAAGATAGACTATCTCTTTTTTAAATATTTGAGTGTATCATGCATGTCCCATCCTTGGACTGGCAGAGAGGCAGAATGGGTATTAGATATCCAACCTTTTTTCATTTTTCCAAAGAGAAATCCAATGTTATCAGGTACGTACGTGCACATTTTCTTTGTCCACTCTGCTTTATATACGAGGCAACAGAGTCAGAGAAGAAAATGTCAAAATAACACTGAACTAATTACTTATAGTGCATTGGTAATGACCTAGCCATTTATTAATGTCTAAATTAAAAGCAAATGTGAGAAAAAATAGCTGTATTGGACTAGTTAAATTTTTCAAATTTGACATTTATGCTACAGTATATCTTAGCTTCTCTCCATGTCTGGTAAGGTACTATATACAGATCAAAATGTTATTTTATTATTTCTCTACCTGCCGCTTAATCTTTCCCTCGGTTTTGCTCTGTCTTCATCCCCAAAATCTTCTATTTCATTTTTCTTTTCTTTCTTTCTCCCGAAACTCCATTATCTTCTTCAACCCGCAAGCCATATTCTTCTTCTGCCCCATTCTTGTTGAGAGACGTCGCTCTTCCCTAGCCCGCAAGCGTCCCCTTCTCTCCAGTGATCGCCTTCTCCAGCGTTTGTCTTCGTCTTCGTTCTCTCTAACATAAGTCTCTCTTCCTCGCTCTTCTCTCTCTCTTCTTTGTGCATTCTCTGTGCCGTTGTTATGGATCGCTCCTCTCCCTCTTCTTCGATTCTCATTTTATCTTCATCGAGTGATTAAATCACTTCCTCTTTTACGTTGCAAGGACAAATAATTGTTAAATCGGCTTGGCTCCACGAATCGTCCAAAAGGTTCTTCAATTTCCTCCACGAATCGGCTTGACTCTACCCTATGCAGCATCTGCCACTACAAATCTGTCACTACCGTTGTGCAATTTGGGTAAATGCTTAGTTATTTATTTATTTATTTATTTGAGGATGATATGGTATGGTGTATTTATGTTGTATTAAATTTGCCACAGATTTGCTTGGTATTTTATTGGGCAACTATTGATATTGCGTTTGATTCTCTGAAATGCTATGGTGTATTGCATTTGATATTGGGTATTGATTCTCTACCATTTCTGTTTTGACATATTGTTTGTCTATTGTTTGTTGATTTTGGCATATTGTTTGTCCGTGAGGGTAATATTTGCTGCCAGTTTGATGGTTCAAAAAAAATTATCAAATATTATTAAAATATATAATACTTTATTATTATTTAAACTTTAAGATAACTAGTCTAATGTAGACTAATCTAACTAGAAGTCTATGTTATGACCAAAAGATAACATTTTAGTTAAATTTTGACCATGATTAGACCATTACTCTAAACTGTGCTATTTTGACCAGAAAACTTGATTAGACCATTATCAATACTCTAAACTGTGAACTTCATACCAGGTTTTGGCTCCTTAACTCGTTCATCATCATCCGATACTTCATTAGTTTCCTTGGCCTCTGCCTCTTTATTTACGTCCGACGAAGTTTCTGAAAATGAAAATGTATGTTTCGTATTAGAATTTATATTATAACACTGGATGTTTACTAATTGGGTTAAAAGTCTAATATTTTTTGTTAGGTGACAGCTCTTATTAGTCGTGTGTGATGTACCTCCAAAATTCTTTTCACTTTCAGCACCTATTGGCAATGGCACATATGATGATTCACTTGCTAGTTGGGGAGTCTTTTCAGATCTTGTTGACTCATCTAGATTACTCGATGGTGGCATCGATGGATGTTGTAATGAGGTACGGTGTTTAAATAAATTTAATGCATATAAGAAGAAAAAACTAAAAACGATTAAAAGGAGTATACCTGGTAGGTATGTTGAACTCGTGTGGACTCCTCTAGATTACTTGACGGAGGGTAGGACATCATTGGTCCAAAAGGTGGCATTGACAGAAACTGTAGTTAAGCATAGTGTTAGAACATCCTAAATGCATATAAGGGAAAAAAAAAACCTAAAAACGTTTAAAAATAATCTACCTGGCTATCCCAAGCGCATGTATATGGATTTGAATATGCATTTTGAGGCAAGATAAATGGTGGGTAGTACGAGTTTCCTGAACCATAATATTCCTATAATACACAAATAAAAAATACATTTAACTATGTATAAAAAATACATTTAACTAAATGGCAATATCGGACACATCGATATTTTCAAATGATTAATATGTTTCATACCTGAGTCAGTGAAATCGATGTAGAAGGCGTATGTGCCGTTTGATCTTCATCTTTGTCCATCCCGCTATTTCAACTTAGTTTTTAGGACAAAATTACTAAACAAAAAGACATAAATCATTCCACAATTGAGTACACTAAAAGCATAGTGGTTAAACATAGATCTTTAATTTAAATCTAAAATTTAAATACTTCAATTTAAAAGCATGGTAGTTTAATACTTTAAAAACATAAATCATTTCATAATTGAGTACGCTATTTCTCTCTTTTTCTCTTGTTTATTTTTTTTATTTATCAAATATTACAAACTTAAACTTCATTTTATAAATCCTAAAAATGAGGAGATAGGTGGTTTGGTAGATCCTGCATTTTGCATTCAATAACAAAAATTATGTTTATCGATACTTTCTGTCGAGTGCAATTCTATAAATCTCTCCACTTCATTCATGTTAACCGCCTCTTGAGCGATTCGTCACCATTTTGGATTAGTTTGACTTCTTTTTTTTTTTTTAAGTGATTAGTTTGACTATGTATTTATTTGTTTATTTTTATTATTATTATTATTATTTCTTTTTGTAGTTTGACTATTAAATGGATGGGTCTGCCACATTAAAAAAAAAAAAAAAAAAAAAAAAAAAATCAATCTAGATAAATGGCACCGTGCTCCAGAGAGAGACTGAAATCACGTGATTCACATCCATTCTTCGTATAATTCCTTATAATTTAGTTAAAATGTATATTTTTTAATTTATTTTTTAAATTTTATTCATCTTTTAAAAATTTTCTATATCTTTTCACGTTTCCTTTTTATATTTTATTAAAATAATATTTTTCTATTTTTTCTTTATTATTTATTTCTCTCGCTTCTATTTACAAATTTAACTATCTAATATTTTTTTCTTATATTTTGAACTATTATTCTAGTGAATATTTTAAACAAAAATTTTAATTTTTTTTGTGGATATGATAATATTTTTAAAATTAATTTTTTTTTTATATTTTTGTCATTAATTAAATTATTTTTAAAATTATTATTTAAAACTAAAATTATTAGAGAAAGTATAGATAATTGGAAAAAAAATTTATTTTATGTATTAAAATAAAATATTGATAAAAATGATATAGAAGATGAATAGTAAATCTATATATTTAGAAAATTACTATTCATCCTTTAAATTTTTTATTAAAATAGAGATTCAGATATAGGTTATATTTTGATTAACATCGTCAAATAAATCTTAAATTATAAGAAAAGTGGTGCTTTACGGCATCTAATGTGAATGCTCTCATCCGCAAAGAATGACATCCGCAAACTCAATTTTAGGGAATGTCACATCCGCAAAAAGTTTGCACGTGAAGGGTGAAAGTTCTCGAATCAAGGGAAGAAAGTGAAGAAGCTGGACCCCAACCCCACTCGTGGAAGAGGTTGAGTTTCAAGGTTCAGACTTGTATCAGCACTTTGAGCAACACCCTTCGTTAATTCGATAGCCTCGTATTTTTTTCCACTTCCGTTAAATCATTTAATGTTTGGTTTTGATAGTGAAATAAGATAAAATAATTTTAAATAAATTAAATAAAATATTATTAAAATATTTTTTTTAATATTATTATTATTTTAAAATTTAAAAAAATTAAATTATTTATTATATTTTATATAGAAATTTAAAAAAATTATAATAATAAAATTAGACGAAATAAACAGGACGAGAGTATTTACGCAAGAGGTCTAACGACTATTAGTTGATGAGTGCTAGGTAGTTATTTTTATTTTATTTTTTAATTCTAAGCTCTCTCTCTCGTCGAATTTCCACTATAAATTGTCGCGCTTCTTCTTCCAACCTTGTCTCGGTAGTGTTTGGTTCTCAAGGAAAAAAAAAAAAAAAACCTTTTCTCGGAAGAACTTTCTTTGATCCTTTTCCAATTCAATTCCCATGCCCTGCCTCATGCTCTGGTGTTTTGCGCAAATCGGATTCATCCCACACACTTGATTCGCAAATCGGATTCATCCGTGTTTTTTGCGCGTGTAGTCTGTATAGTTCCGGTCTCTCTCGCTTCTTCTTTCGGTCATTCGTCACCGGAATCTTCAACCGGATTAAGCCGGAGATTCGCGACGGGCAATATTTGCAAACCCTCAGAAGTCCCTGTGGTCTTGTCTGGGCAGCCAAATACTTTTTAAGGCCAGAACCATCGAAGTCTCGGCCTTGTCTCGGTAGTTTCTTTTATCGTTTTCCAATTCAATTCTTGAATCCTCTCGGTCTCTCTCTCTCAAGCATGCTCTGGTTTTCCTCTTCCTCTAACCTTTTGCAAAGCTCTGCAACGTTATCAATAATTATATATATTTTACCATTGATAAGTACGATCTCATTTTTTGTTTTGTAGTTGTTTGTTTTGTCGCGGATCCAATGGTGAGACATTTCTCGAGAAACACCAAACTCATGAACGATTCTGACGAACTACTGGAGGTTAATGTGACAGTGGATAGCATATTTCAAAGGGATGACGGATTTCTAGAAGTCCCACCCGGGGAGCACAGGTACATCTGCTACGCCGATTGGCGTATAGAATTTAATGGTGGGCGTCTAGTACAAGTGTCTTTTTCCATCGGAGACCGGCAGACGGAACCTATATTGACATCGCAGATAAGGGATCATGAGAAAATCAGATTCTTCAAACGCATGGACGGAACCATAGCCCACGATCTTATCAAGGGAAGTATGATCCAGATGAACGGGTAATTCCCTTTATTTTATAACTTGTTCAGATGGGACACCTAATAAAATTATCGGAGACGGAATTTTGATTGAGAGAGATGCTTTATTTTTCTCCATTTTCCTTTAATTGCTATACTTGCTCTGTTGTTATGTTTTGAGTTACAGGATAGTTATATCGATGAAAGGCGTGGTGAAAAAGGTCAAGTCATCGCTGATGTAGCATGTGTTATATGGCTCAGTTCTGGAGGAGTATTACTTGGGTGTTCAGTTCTGAGTTAGAGTGCAAGGGAGAAGAAAAGTTAAGGTGGGTTGGCGAAGAGAGCAAAAGTCGGTGAAACTTATCGGTGGAAGAAACAAGTGATGCGGTGCCGATTAGTGCCAAGAATCATACGGTGCCGTATTATTAGAATAAATAATTATACGGTATTTATACATTCACGACTATAATTACCATTCATCTTTTCCTTTTGTGTTATTTCCGTTGAAAATGAGATATAAGAACGCAAGAAGGACGCAGGGAAATGGGGTATGGAAAATCTCATCTTGTTAATGTTCTGGATTATCTTGGAGGTTGAGCTACCTCGAATAGCCCATATCTTTCAATGAAAGTTTCATATTTCTATGTAATTGCATATATTGTTACTCTCCTCAATATTTTTACATATTTAGCATCCATTGTTACTCTGTTTTCTGGGATGGTATTTTGGATTCATAACATCGTGACGACGACAAGCGATGTTTATTAGCATCCTATCCTATCCTAAATCCGTAACTGTTTTCTCTTCATTACTTTTTGTCCTAGTTTTTCAGTTCTTTTGACCATCTCTAATCATTTAATTACATTAATTAAAAATAATTCAATTTTATAAAAATGGACTCAAAGAATAACAGCAGAACAATTTTTGTAAAATTGAATTTATTTTTAATTAAATTATATAAATATGTTAGTTGATTAAATTTATTTTTAATCCAGATTCAAAAAGCAACAAGAAAAAAATAGCAAAATAATAAAGTAATTATAAAGGAAGTGTAAGGTTATCTTTATTGAACAAGTTGCACAAAAATAATAAAAATGTTATACCGGATTATATATATCATCATATAAGACCTTAAAGAAAATGAGACAATACTTTACAAAATCCAAAAAGTATCCAAATTTATATTTGTCAAGTAACAAGCCAATAATTTTATAAGAGGAATGCTTAGGTCCTCGAATTTGGAACCTAAAAAGTTCACCGAATGAGATTTTTCTTTTTCCGAATGATTAAAAAAATATTTTTTAATAATATTGTAAATTTTTTATTTTTTTTAAAAAATGTTTATGATGTTTAAAAAAATGCACGAAAAAGAAGAAGAAAAAAAAATTACACTATTTGGTAAACTTTTTAGATCCCAAATTCGGGACCCATAGCAGTACTCATTTTATAAAGAATAATTCTAACTACTAATTGTTTTTACACTATACACTATACATAATTTTTTTTTTTTCTTAGCAAATATGTGGTTTAGAGATTATGTGGAGAAAAATTCAATTAATTTAATAAAAATAAAAAATAAATAAAAGTATGTATTGTGTAAGATGATGTACAGCAAAATCCTTTACGAAATTCATATGACAACAATTATTATTTATTTTCAAAACCATAGTTTGGTCCCCATGGATTTGTTCCTGACCATGCCGTACTTCAAAAACCCTCAAACAAATAAACGAAAAAGCCATAATATTGGAGTATTATGCAGCCCAACTTTAGGGATGTTTTGTAATATTTTTCATTTCATTTAATCTTATCTCATTTTTTTTTATCTCATTCTAAAACATCATTTAAATACAAATATTTTCAAACTAATTATTATAGTTTTCCCAAATTTTCAAACAAAATAAAAAAAAAAATTAACTTTTTCAAATCTCAAAACAAATATAGTATTAAAAAATTGTATTCTAACAATATTTTAATTTTATAATATTTTTATTCAATTTTTTTCTTTTTTCAAAACCCTATAAAATATTATAACTCAAACCATTTTACTACTATTTTCAAACTATGTCATTATTATTTAGAGATTTCTCATGCCATTTCATTCCCCAATCATCCCCTAATCTTAGTATAAATAAAAATTTTAATCATAAAGTGATTTAGCAAAAGTAAATTTACAAATAAACATGATTTGATGTGATACGTTATATTGTAAAAATATTTTTATTGTAAAGTAGATAGTGTATCATATGAGACAATATTTATTTGTGAATTTACGTTTGTGAAATGTTTTGTGAATGTAACACTTCTTATTAGTATAAAAATGCTTGGGTGCCCTCCAAATATGCCCCAAAAGTGTCTCCTAGTTAGGGGTGTAGGCGGACCGGACTGGATCGAAAAAACCGATCGGACTGACTGTTACGGTCCGGACAGAAGCTTGGACCGGTCAATCTCCGTCCAAGTATTTCTCAAATATTCTTAGATATTTCTTTTTCAAATTTCACTCAAATACAAAATATTTAATCATTATCTTAAGACAAAACTCAATACAAGTTTTTCAAACATACAAACAAAACCCAAAAAATAATATAACTTTTTTAAACTTTAAAACAAAAATAATACCAAAAATTTATATTCAAACAATTATTTAACTTTATAATATTTTTATTCAATTTTTTCTCTTTCCTTTTCTAAAACCTAATAAAATATTTTAATTCAAATTATTTCATTACTATTCACATATATTCTAAGATATTCTTAATTGTCTAAACAAGGCCTTAAATATGCTCTAGACATGCACCTAGGTTGTAGTAAGCCGACGAAGAAGAGTCTCAATGCTTAATTGGATCTATGACGACAATGCATGTCGTGAAGGATCACCCAAATGTCGAAGACAACAATGGAGAGTCGGCATCATCCCTTAGCTTCAGTATCTCTGTCGTCGTCGGTGGGACGAAGGCATGGGTTAGAGGCGTTTGGATGGAAAAAAAGTTGGGTTGCTACTTGCCTTATACGGGCAGGTAGCTAACCCTCCCAGCCCTTGCACCTGCCTAGTTGGGGACCAAGTTTTCAGCCCTGCCACTTGGCCCCTCCCATCCGGGCGGGCGGGCGGATTGGCCTATGCCCATTTGGCCATTCCATGCAGTGAGAGAGAGTGAGACCGAGAGATTGGCGACGGTGACATAGAGATTGCGCAGAAATGTGGTTGTTCGAAGATAAATATACGAGTCGTCTAATGCTACGGTCCTAAATTATAAAGGTTCGATAGTACATTTATTGTGAAACTAACCAAAAGAGAGATATATGTCGGCTATATGTTCGGAAATGGTAGAATATCGGTCAAAGACGACATTGTCTAGCCACTCTCGATCTCCTCCAAGTGGTCTAGATTAGAGCTTGTTTATTTATTTTAGGCCACGCATGTTCTTATAGTATGCGTCGAGAGAGGGTCAAATTAGAGCTTGTTCGATACGTTTGGATATGGTAGAATATTGGTCAAAGACGACATTTTCTAGCCACTCTCGATCTCCTCCTAAGTCTAGATTAGAGCTTGTTTATGTCTACTAGAAAATAATATTGCGTAATATTTTCTAGTAGTCATACTTCGGATCGAATGGATGTCATTTGACTCATTTTCATATAATGTGAACATAAGGATTCTGATCATGCACAACAATTATTACATCTTACAACTTTATTTAGAGTTACAGATATTTATTAATAATGTGAAACGTCGTCGATAGCTAGGCATGATGTATAATATTAATGAATTAGATCATCCATGAGTTTCAAGCTTTATGACAACGGACAATATTTTTAAAATCCATTTTAATCAGCTGACTTACATATCTATTTTCATGTCTTTTTTTTTTTTTTCGCATGAGAGAAAGTAGAAAACTGCATTAATATCAGAGAAATCATAAAAATTCCTTATTTTTATTTTTAAGATTTACTTCCTTATTTTTATTTTTAAGATTTACTTTCTATGGAAGCTGAAGAGGAGGTTTTAGACAATTCTTTTAGGCTACGTTTAAATGTTGAATTGAGTTGAGTTGAATTGAGATGATAAAAAAATATTATTAGAATATTATTTTTTAATATTATTATTATTTTAAGATTTAAAAAAATTAAATTATTTATTATATTTTATATTAAAATTTAAAAAAATTATAATAATAAATTGAAATGAGTTTAAAATTTAGACTAACCAGCCTCTTGCTTTCTTAGATAGGAGCATAGGGTGGCCGTCGGTATATAAATGTCCCCAAATTCGTAGTCCAAACCGAGCCTTCTAGTCATAGGGTTAAGCGAAAATTCGACTGGCAGAGAATTTTAGGATTCTATAATTTTTTAAATAGAATGGGTCTATACTCACTGCTGGTTTTTTTTTTTTTTTTTTTTATTACATTATTTTTTTAATATTTTTAAAAAAAGAAAAAAATTTATAATATTATTAAATAATATTTTCTTAATCTTTAAATTAAAAAAAATTAAAAAAAAAATAGAGAGCGGGACCCTTGCTTTTTTCTTTTAAATATTTGAATGTATCATGATGTCCCATCCTTGGACGGGCAGAGAGGCAGAATCGGTATTAGATATAGGGGCGACTCAATATTCAATATATTTTGTGGCCATTATTAAGTACATGATATTTTAATTTAAAACTGATAATAATATTTAAATATTAAATAATAAAATTTTATTGAAAATTTATGAGATGCAAAATAAATATTAATATTATTTTCATAAATAATATCTGCACAATCTTCTAGATGAAAAAAAATAAACTCAGAAACCAACCAGTTTGGAGTTGATGGGAGAGAGAGATTGAAATTACGTAGATTGGTCAGAGACTGATGGGTAAGTTAAAATGAACACAATCTTCTAGATGCATGCCCTTCAGTCTTTCACTCCGTTTTAATAGATTAATGTCATTTGTTATTTTAAAATGTATAAATGTTACATAATTGTTTTAAAAATAAATAAAATTTATTATTAAAAAATTATTATTTTTTATATAAATCTAAAATTTGTTCAATTTTTTTAAAATAATTATACGATATTACTCACAAACCAACGACTGCATCAATCCTTTCTCATTTGAAAAAATCTTATTACAAGTAAGTTCGTGCACCAATTCGTACATTAATATTGATATATAATACATATGTTTAATGAAATGATGTGAATTAAAAATAAAAATAATTTTTATAATATAAGAGATTTTTTTCTTCTTTTAAATTTTTTTTTTATTTTTTTTAAATTAAAAAAATCAACGATACATCATATGATGCACGAACTCACATGTATCTAACAAAATTCTTCTCATTTTATTATTATAAATAGTTATTCCGATTCTCTTGCTTTCTCTGTAAACGGAAATTGTAATATTGTATCCCTCTCACTCCGTTTTCTTTCTTCCTCTGCTTGTTATTTTTTCTCTCCGGTCTCTCTTGCTTGTTTGTTTAATTTGTTGATTCAATGGTGAAACCTTTCTCGAGAAACACCAAACTCGTGAACGATTCCGGCGAACCACTGAGGGTTGCTAAGAAAGTGAACTATGGCGGGTTTCCAGAAGAAGTACTTCTAACAATCCCACCGGATGAGCACGGGTACATGTGCTACGCCGATTTGGGGATTGAATACAATGGTGGACGTTCAGTAACAGTGCTTTTTTACATCGGAGAGCAGCCGACGAGATCTATATTGACATCGCAGATAAGGGATCATGAGAAAATCAGATTCTTCAGACGCGAGGATGGAACCATCGCCCACGATCTTATCAAGGGAAGTATGATCCGGATGAACGGGTAATTCCCTTTATTTTATAACTTGTTCAGATGGGACACCTAATAAAATTATCGGAGATGGAATTTTGATTGAGAGAGATGCTTTATTTTTCTTCTCTGTTATGTTTTGAGTTACAGGATAGTTATATCGATGAAAGGCGTGGTGAAAAAGATCAAGTCATCGCTGATGTAGATTGGTTTCTAATACCCGTCAGTATGATTGAGCATGTGTTATGGCTCAGTTCTCCAGGAGTATTGCTTGGTGTTTAGTTCTGAGTTAGAGTGGAAGGGAGAAGATCTTCTACAAGTTAGGTGGGTTAGTGAAGAGAGCAAAAGTCGATGGAAACTTATCGGTGGAAGAAACAATTGATCCGGCGCCGTTTAGTGCCAAGAATCACACGGTGCCGTTTTATTGGAATAAATGAAGTGTCGCTTTATGATCGGTGGAAGACACGTGCGTGTTAGTCCGTCGTGGCCTGAAGGGGAGTTTGTTACAAGTTGTTATTGTTATTTTCGTTTAAAACAGACTATTTTGCCTACCAATTTTTACCGCTTTACTGGACTGTTTAGAAATTTTTTTTTTAATTTTTTTACTTAATAATTAAAAAAATAATTTTAAGTGTATTAATGTTTTTTTTAAATTTTTTAATATATTTAAATATATTAAAAAAATGTAAATAAAAAAATAAAATAAAATTATAAAAATAACTAGTGGTCAAAGTGAGCGGACTACTTTAAACGGTAGAGTAGTCTAACTCTTTTCGTTTGGTATTATTTAGGTTGAAAATTAGATATAAGAATACAGGGGATGAAGGAAAAGAGGGTATGAAATATTTCGTTTGAGTCTAGCTTGTTTTTACAAATGAGATGAGATGAGATAAAATTAAAGATAAAAAGTTGAATAAGATATTTGTTAAAATAAATTTTTTAATATTAATTCTTGTTTTGAGATTTAAAAAAATTAAATTATTTATTTTATTTTGTATTAAAATTTAAAAAAATTATAATAATTAAATGAGATAAGCTAAAAACAAACTAGATGTTCTGAATTATCTTGAAAGTTACGCAAATCTGGAATGGTACCTATCTTTCAATGAAGTTTGAAGTTTCATATTTCTACGTAGGGAAAATCTTCTTTGCCGTCCTAGTTGACCACTGGTCAATTTTTGTTTTTGTTTTATCTAGTGGTTAAAAAAATAATTTTAAGTGTATTGATATATTTATTTTTTATTTTTTTAAAATATTTAAATATATTACAAAAATGTAAAAAAAAAAAAAAAAAAATCCTGGTCGGTACCTCCAGCGGTAAACGCTGAGCGATACAGTAGTCTTGCACTTTTTTTTTGTACTAGCATCGATTGTTATTCTGTTCAATATTTTTACATATTAGCATACATTAATACTCTGTTTTTTGGGTTGGTATTTTGGATTCATAACAACGTGACGACGACAAGTGAGATCTTTAGCTTCGCTATGGACAAGTGAGTTATTACTGTGTGTTTGTACCAACTTCTTCGGAAGAGTGATAGACATGAAGTGTTTCGAGTATTTGTTGGTTAGAGTCAATCTGACCGCTAGGCCAATGTAGGTTTTTATTTTTATTTATTATTTCATATTTTTTCAACATATTTAAATATTTTTAAAAAATAAAAAATATATATCGATATACTAAAAATTACTTTCTTAATCATTAAGTAAAAAATAAATTAAATATACAAATGGTCAAAATGAGAGGCAAAGTCAGGGAATAAACTAACATTTTTCTTTTACTTAACAGTACTCTTATGACACTAGGATATAGTCTTTTCTTATTAGTTAGTTTGGTATTCTTTTGCCCACCAGTTGATCTTCAAAACCACTAGATCCGACATTCATCGGAGTGGAGCGTAGCCCGCACGCGCGGGAGGAAGTTTCGGATCTAGTATGCACGTGGGCATCACGCGTGATCGAGGAGCCTTTTGCTGTTGCCACGCTTAGTTTCTTCAGAATCCCTGACTTCTGGACTTCCAAGATTGACTGTCGACATTCCTTCCAGAGTGACCAGTGTAATGCACGCGCCACTATCGACGATATGTGCACTGTTCATCCATTTCATTTTTCAGTATTTTTGTTTTCCTTTTTTTTGTTGTTCTGTTTTTTCATTTTGACCCAAGTGGGGTGTTGAGCCTTTGGATCAGACGCAACCTGAGGCAAGAGTTGTTCGAGAGAGGTGGGCGATGCTACGACAGGTGGTCGTACGGCCAGTGCTCATGTGTAGGTACTACTTGCGTAGTGGAGGCTGTTTGTCTGTGCGTGAGCTGGGTTCTCGTGCCGTCGGGGCTCGAGTTGCCGATACTTGCAGTAGGTGTGACGTCCGGATTCACGCCGGTGCTTGTGGCTCGGTAGTTGGTTATATGTTTTTATTTGTATTTTTTTTATTATTTTAGTCAATAATAAAATAGAAATATGCTATTGGATTTGGTGTCCAGAGCAGTATTCCGTACCCTTCCTCCTTGGGAGGACAGAGGGGGCCGTGAAGTTCTGTTTTATAAAGCACTTTTTTGTTAGGAGAGAGTTTTTTAGAAGTTAAGACAATGTCCGCCACAAAAGAATTTATGTATGAAAAAGTCTCAAAGTTGATGCGTAGTTTGGCTTATATAAATTTTTTATGTATTGATAGGTTACAATTATATCTTCGATTCATTAATGAAACAAGTCTATTTCCATTCAAAAAAATAAAAAAATATTTGTTATTCTTTTGTTATTTCTGACTGTTTATTGCAAGAGGTATTCTTCTGCCGCAAGTAATGATTATTTCAACTCTGTTTAGTCGAACCTCCTAATCTCAAATTTCCTATCCTAAATCCGTAACTGTTTTCTCTTCGTTACTTTTTGTCCTAGTTTTTCAGTTCTTTTGACCATCTCTAATCATTTAATTAATCAATCACGTCACTTTGTTTCTGGAAATCTTAAGCACTGAGGGACCAATGGTCATGAATACTATCATTACACTAATTACTTTTCTACCTAGATGTGAGCTTTAGTATTAGTATTGGTGTAGTTAAATTTTTGGGTAAAATTTGGATAAAATGTCACTTTTTATCTTTTTGTCTATCCATAATAATTTTATATTTCATATTGAATTGGCCATATCACTAGTTATAATAATAAAATATTATTCTTTTTTTAAATTTTTTTTCTATACATTAATCTATATCTTTTATATTTTTTTATCTCGTTTTTTATTTTACTTTTCGTAATTTCAATAATCTACACATCAAAATACATAAAACCTATCAAGATTGGAGAGAAGAGAGTTTGAGTGTGACGAAAAGATACGACAGAGAAAATAATATAAATGAATCAATTGGAAGGGCAACAGTAATCATACATATACGGTGATTTACTATAGCGTTCAAGGCAAATGCAAATCTGTTTCTCTCTTCCAATGCAGACAATTTTAAGAGATTATTAGACAAATTTTATATTGCAATGCCATTTGGTTAGGCTAATAGCATTGCGCTGAGAGTTACCTTTTATAAATCATATGCATTGGAATTAGCCTTTGAGTAATGCTAGATATTAGGGTGTAAAAAGTTAACGCACTCTTTTTAAAAAAAAATTGGATCAATTATTAAAAAATAACTTTTTATGTGAATATCAATTTATCACTTTTTCTTTTAAATAAAAAAAAATATGAAGACTTAAGGCTGTGTTTGACAAGTGAGAGTACTTGAGGTACTTTCACTACTATTCTTTACTTTATTATTACTTTTTACCTATTTTTTTACTATTCATTACCTTTCACCTACTTTTTAATATTTTATTATTAATTTTTTATTAATTTTTCACTACTATTTACAAACATTCTCAACACTTCTCAGGTATTCTCACTATCCAAATATAGCCTTAAACTATCTAAACTTACAAATATCATTTATTGTGTGTTTGGCAAGTGAGAGTATCTCAAGTACTCTCACTACTATTTTTTATTTTATTATTACTTTTTACTTACTTTTTTTACTATTCATTACTTTTCACATACTTTTTATCACTATTTAATATTTTATTATTTTTTTTCATTATTTTTTTACTACTATTCACAAATATTCTCCACTCTCTTTTTCTGCACTCAAAAATGAATCTTAGGAGAGCATCAGGATTAGTAGCCTCCAGAAGGTTAATAAAATGAGATAATGATACCATTACACTTTCTTTATTATTGCTTTATAATCTAATTATTTTTTTTTCTTTTTGCTATTTGAATATGGATTAAAAGATTTTAGAACATGATCCTTGCATAATTTAGAAGAAAATAAATTCAATTAATTAAAGTAATCATATAAACTAATTAAGAATAAATTCAATTTTATATAAATGGACTCAAAGAGTAAAAGAATATCAATTTTTATAAAATTAAATTTATTTTTAATTAAATTACATAATTACGTCAGTTGGTTGAATTTATTTTCTTCTAAATTATGCAAGAATATCGTATTATGAGATTTTTAATCTTGATTTAAAGAGCAAAAAGAAAAAAAATAGTAAGATAATAAAGTAATAATAAAGGAAGTGTAAAGTTATCATTATCCAATAAAATGAATAAATTGCACACAAATAATAAAGATGTTGAACCGGATTATATATATCATATAAGACCTTAAAGAAAATGAGACAATACTTTACAAAATCCAAAAAGTATCCAAATTTATATTTTTGAAGTAACAAGCGCATAATTTTATAAAGAATAATTTTACTAATTATCTTTACACTACATGTTATATATAATTTTTTTCCTTTTTATTTTTTTCTCTTAGCAACTATATAGTGTAGAGATAATAAGTAGAATAACTTAATTAATTTAGTAGGAATAAAACAAAATAAAAAAAATAAAAACATGTGTTGTGTAAGATGATGTGTAGTAAAATCCTTTACGAAATTCATATGACAACAATTATTATTTATTTTCATGTAAAACTTGACAAGATTATAATTATATATATTTCTTCCAATTTATAATCCTTTTTATTCAAAATCATCGTTTGGTCCCCATAGATTTGTTCCTGACCGTGCCGTACTTCAAAAACCCTCAAACAAATAAACGAAAAAGCCATAATAATGGAGTATTATGAAGTCCAACTTTAGGGGATGTTTTGTAATATTTTTCATTTCATTTTATCTTATTTTATTTTTTTATTTTATTTTATTTTTAAACATTATTTAAATATAAATACTTTCAAACTAATCATTATAACTTTATTAAATTGTCAAAAAAAAAAACTAACTTTTTCAAATCTCAAAATAAATATAATATTAAAAAATAAAAAAAACTATTTACAACCGGTCTTGCACAATCTTATACAATCGGCACTCCTTTTAATGAGAAATTACCTCCAAACAGATTTAAATTATTCTAAGATTCAAAATGTGCAAAAAAATCTCCAAGTCAACTCCTTCACGGCTTCTAGTTTTCGTACATTAAGCAATCACTGCGAAAAACCAAAGCCCATCGCGCCTCTCTTGGTGCA
Organism: Juglans microcarpa x Juglans regia; assembly: GCF_004785595.1. Classification (NCBI taxonomy): domain Eukaryota; kingdom Viridiplantae; phylum Streptophyta; class Magnoliopsida; order Fagales; family Juglandaceae; genus Juglans; species Juglans microcarpa x Juglans regia. The sequence goes on from NC_054597.1 coordinate 30,215,399, forward strand.
TGCTAGCTCTTCTTACTCGACCCAGCGCCATGGATCTACCCGAGCTTTTGTCGAGGACGTGAAGCCTCTGATAGTCAAGGTTATGTGTAACAAGATACAGTCTTCCGATTCTCTGCAGAACTTTGGCTGCTTTTCATTTTTTTTTTGTTCGTTTGCTTCTTTTCGCTTATTTGGGGTCGTGCTGCAGCAGACATTTTAATTGACCCAAACTCCATAACTTAATGCCACGATACACCCAATACCTTTTGTATGATGTGTGCATATAATAACACTTTCTTGCCAAGATATTTATGTCGACAACCCTTTTGTACCAACTAGATATAAGTAATTTCATCCACAATCTGGGCGGCAGATTTCTACGATGTCACTCTCCATCAAGTGAGGATTCTAAAGAACCAGAAGCAAATCCCAAATCACACTCGAGAAAAGAGGTCAAGAACCATCGATAGCGCTATGACTGGCGCCTGAAACCACCCATGGAAAATCCAGAGAACCCTCTGAAAAGTAGAAAGTTAAACCAATTAACTCCTAAATAAGTTTGAATGGTGCCGTTATAGGAAGAAAGAGACACAAACCTATCTTGCCAATTGCAGAAACGATATAGAGTGGTGGTGCTGCCGTGTGTGGAGCAGTGTAGCATTTGGCAGTGGCTTGGGCTGTGCAGATTCAAATGGAGGTGGTGTTGGTTAACAAATTTCTCATCTCATTTCATTTCCGAAGCATCCCTAGTCTTAGTATAAAGAAATATTTTTAAATTACAAAGAGATTTCACAAAAATAAATATACAAATAAACGTGATTTGATGTGATACGTTAGATTATAAAAATAATTTTATTGCAAAGTGTATCATATGAGCAATATCAAGTTGTGAATTTACATTTATGAAATGTTTTGTGAATGTAACACTTCTTATTAGTATAAAAATACTTGGGTGCCCTCCAAATGTGTCCCAAAAGTGTCTCCTAGTGTATCTTTGTTTCTTTTTGTTTTTTTTTTTAATATTTATAAAAGTTACCACTAGTGAATTTGTTTGTATATATATGTTTTAATATTAGAAACTCAAAAAATCAAAATACACTGAGATTAGGATGTGTTTAGTTATTGAAATCAATTCAACTCATCTCAAATCAATTATTGATAAAATCTATTACTTTTTTAACTTTTTATAAAAAAGTTAAATACATCTCAACCTACTTCATATATTCAAACACGTATTTTAATTTATTTACATTCAAATTTATCTCAATAAAATCTATAAAATATTATTATTTATAAGTTAATTCAAATCGTCTATGATGTAACTCAACTTCCAAACACAGCGTAAAGGTTCTAAGAAAAGTCAATATATTTAAAGGGAATTCTAACAACACCCTACTACTTTATATATATATATATATATATATATATATATATATATATATAATTTTCAACGTCAAAGAAGTCTATCTCAAAAAAAAAAAAAAAGAAAAATGTCAAAGAAGTCTGTCAACATATGCGGTGGCCATAGCTGGTGACTTAGAGCATTAGTAATCACCTAATTATTATTAAGTCTAAAATTTAACTAGAATCTTAACTTTTGATTATAAGATTAACTTTTGACTAGTTGAGTCTACATTGGACTAACTATCTGAAAGTGAAAATAATAATATAATATTATATATTTTAATATTATTTTACAATTTTTTTTATATTTTACAAATACATTTCATATATTAATTAATAATTTATATTTTACTTAAAATTATTGTTTCTTCAACCTATTTCTTATGCAATGTGCCTAAACTTACAAGTGTAATAAAAAGGAAATCAAAAGACAAAAGGAATTGAGCAAAACTCTATTTTCATTCATGAAAAGGAATCAAAAATACAAATACAGACCTGCAACAAGCCAAAACTGAGTCCACAGTCCACAAATAAATACCAACACATTCCTTTTAGGCACCAACACGGTCCACAGTCCAACATTAGTGTCCTCAACACAGTCCATAGTCCAACAAGATTCCAGCACATTCACAAGATTCCAGCTTTAGTTGCCTTGATTTTTAATAACAATTATCAAAGAAATGCAATTCCAACTCCAATAGTTATAAGTGCATAATAAAAAATGCAAAGCATAACTCATGGATTTCATAATGTTAACCATTTGAATATAATGTTAATCTACCTCACAAACTGTAAAGATGATGGATTTCACAATGATCCTATACAAAAGGCAAGAAACAATTCTGAGTTGCAAAAGACAGCACATATTTCCTCATGGCAACTTATGCTACAAGACCAAATCCTAGAATAGTAAATTTCCAAGAAGCAATATTATGTTTTTTTTTTTTAAATTAGACTAAGAAAGAAAGGTACATATACTTGTGAAGCATTTGTTGGCAGATTGGGTGCAGTTATATATACACTGCAGGCCTAAAAGCTTACCTCGATGAGACTGAAATGGTTTTGACTGGGTTTGGGTTAGAGACATATACTTGTTTGAGTCAATGGGGGGTGGCTTTGGGTCCTTTTTTGGACTTCAATGCTTGACAACTCTATGGTCTTTAGCAAAGATACAAGGGCAGATATGAGAGAAGAAATCATGTCATTATGGGGGGTAGTATGGTTCAGCAATATACTTCCCAGATTCTAGCTTTCATGAGGCAAAACTGGGATTTAATCCCTCCTATGCTTGGAGGGATATATGGGAAGCAAGATTATGTTTGATGAAGGGCTGCCAATGGCGTGTAGGAGATGGAAGAAAGATTAAAATATTGCCAGATTGTTGGATTCCTGGTCATAACTCATTAAAAGAAGTGTGACAAGAGGATTGTAAAACTAGATGATGAGCATACCAGATGCTTGAGTTTTCTTTCTTTTCAAAGTACGAGAGAACCGCTTGATTGTTGCCGCCATCTGGATAATAAACAAACAGCTAAAACAAGAGAAGTGGTGCCCACCGTGATCCAGTGGTAACCATGGAAGAAAAAATTTACAAAAAACAAAAGGATTTACATTAAAGGATAAGTGGGTTACAAGAATGTAAATCAAAAGGGTAAATGGACAAAACGAATAACCCTCTTCGACACCAGAGAATTATTACATCGACAAGAATGCCGGGCTCTTTTCTTTTTTGTTTTTGTTTTTGTTTTTATGAAAATACTATATAAAACAAATAACAATGAAGTCTTCCAAGAAAAAAATTTGATCTTCACCGCACAAGTATACTCTCTCATTCTAGTCTTCTTCTCCTTTCCCAAGGGGCTCGAAACATCGCAACAAATTCCTTATGTTAAACAAAAAGTGAATGAGCACAGACCCAGTACAAAAATCAAACTGTACTGAGTGAGCAAAGGAAAGCAAAAGACGAGCGTTGTATGCATAAAAAAATCTTCCAGCAAACAATACCCAAATCGCGAAAACACACGGCAAAATCAAAAGTTCTAAGCCATCGAAACAAAGTGTTCATCAAAACTCATGTAAAGCAAAACACACGGCAAAATCAAAATCACAAATCAGTTTGTAAAAAAATACCCAAATCGTGATCTTCTTGTGACGGATTTGTGGAGGAATGTGCAACCTTCTGGACAATGATTCACTGGCAAGGAAAGGGGTTAACAGATGAATGGTCATTGCAAAGCAAAAATCACGGTAATTCAATCACTTAGTGAAGAGGAAATGAGAGAAAATAGAAAAAGAAGAGGGAGAGGAAAGCCTACACAGATAAGAGGGAGATAAGAGCTGGAAAGAGAGATTACCGTTTGGGCTGGAAGACGAGGGTGTGGACGATCGACGGAGAGAAGAGGGCGTGGACAATCGAAGCAGTAGCAGGTCTCTGTCTCTTGAGTTTCGGACTTTTTAGGATGAAGAGAAGGAAAATGAGGGAAATCGGAGAAGAAAGAGAAAGAACGAGGGAAAGAGAGGGGAGATAGATGAAATAATAAAATAAGCATTTCAAGGGTGAACAGTGACTCGTTAAGTTTAGAGAGGTTCTAAGATTTACTGTAGCTCAATTGTTGAACTTTTAAGTTTTAGCTAGTCCAATGTGAAAGCTTTTTGATAGATATAGTCAAATTATAAACTTACATTGGTATTTGGTTAGGCCATTGCCAATGCTCTTAAGGGTCTAGCCCATTGACTGATGCTTGTTCGCATAGGGTTGTGACTAGTGACTAGTGTGACAAGTGTCCTTGCGTCCACGCAGGACAGATTATGGGCTGGATATTATAAGAATTTATGAAAATTTTGCGAATAATGTTAAAATTTATGAATTAAGAATTTGAGATGATTTTAGAAAAATTTGTGGATCTATGTTATGTTTGGATGTATACGTGAGATGAGATGTTTTAACTTTTTTGAGACGGGAAATATGGAGGGTTCCCATAGTAAATGGGAACTTTTTGGATGGATGTATACGTGAGATGTTTTAACTTTTTGGATGTATACGTGGATGAGATATTTGTGTAATTATGAATATATATTTTAATGATTATATTTATTTCGAATTTATAGATAAAAATTATCAAAATTAATTTAGTAATGGAGAAAATTTTGAAAAAATAATCTCCCATAGTAACGTACATTACACTATTTAAATAGAAAATTTGTTTTATTTATATTTTAATGTATAAATCTTTCCAAAAATAAAGAAAAAAGACCATAAATTACAAAATAATGTCCAAAAATTCGTTTGGACTTTATAATAATGTATAAATAAATTTTGTACGTAGTAAAGGATAATTGAAGGGAAATTATGCTAGTAATTATGAAATTTCTGTTCAAAATTTTCCAGCGTAATTAGTTTCGAACATATTTGAAAAATAATGTATAATAATAATTTCTTTTTACAAAAATATTCATATATACAAAAATTTCTTCTTAATTATATTATAATGTAGATAATAATTCCAAAAATAAATTCCACAATTTCTTTTATTTATGAACAAATGATATCATAAACAGCTAATTCATTTGTTTTTTTACATATGAAAACAAATATTTATAGTTTGTGAATTGTCATAAAATATTACTAGATTTCAAATTTTTTCTTTAATATCAATAAGCATTGCATGTTTTGTCCCAAAAACTATACATAATAATTTTTCAGTTGGTTGATATTAAATACACAGTTTACAAACATGCTTACATGTCTTTAACAAATTTATGAAATCTTTTTGCCCCCAAAATTTAAAATACAATTAGAAATTATAATATGTTTCAAAATTTAGTGTTCCAAACAAAAATACACATTCCATCGGCCTACATACGAAACGTAAATTCATGGTAAACCACAATACAAAGAGACACAAATGAGACTTGTCAATATCATATTCATTGGCCAATCCGATGTGCCTACATCGGTAACGCAATCGCATTCCTCATTGCCACCATTACTTGGGCTGATTCACTGGACATGTCGACCACATGAGATGACTCACCCGCATCAGCATCCGCAACCATATTTTGCATTGAGGACCAATGATTTAATAGACCCTGAATGAACTCATAATCAAGCGTCACCATTTTAATCATGTTGTGTAATGTACAATATACAGTAACAATCATGCCTTTCCTGGCGAGGTGATAACGAGGCATGACATACAAAATTTGAAATCGCTTTTTCAACAAAGCGAATGCGCGTTCAATAAAGTTCGTAGAGAGGCATGACGATAGTTGAAATAATCTTTATATATCCGAAAGCGATGCATACTATAAATATCTGATTGGTGATATATTGCTCTTGGATAAGGCGGCATAAACATTTATACGCAGGAAAAAGCTGCATCGACAAGATAATAATAATCTAACCACATTTTTAAATCAACCAAAATCAGTGATTTTATGAAATAAATACACTTACAAAATTTTAAATGACAACGTTTTCTATTTATTCTTGTAAATAAAATTTACCTTCTTGTGGCCATAAGAATTGATTTTGACTTCTACTCAATACATCCATGAAAATGCGTGCATCGGGGGCTGTTCCCTCCCACCTAGTATACACATATATAAACTTCATATCGAACTCACAGGCGCACAAGACATTTTGTGTAATCCGGCCATATCGACTTCTAAATGCATTACTTAGATGAGCAGGTGCAGCAGCTGAAATCATTGTGCTATCCATCGCCCTAAGATATTTCTTCAAAATCATTATCATATAACGCATCTCAATCATAACAATTATATATATTTTTATTAAACAAAAAAATGGAATACAAAGTTTAAAAGTCAGGAAGTCATTACCTCAAACCATGGATAATTTTGGGAATTTCCTGCAATGCAAGGATGCACCCCAGTTGTGTGTGTTGGCCTAATCACAGTCCTACCTAACTCATGCAGCGCTCGCTTAACTATCTTTACATGGCGGTTAATAGTCTCACTTGAATGTTGGAAGCGATCCGTAACGACACGTTGACCTTGTGCATGACCAATAAGAAGGCAGAATATGACCAATGATTCCACCATCGAGGTCCTCTCTGTAGGCTCCATAATCATTGTTTCTCATAACACATCACATACATAACGAAATGCGATAACTTTCATGCGAAACATTTCACGACAGGTCCAAGGTTTCCCATTCAAAACTCCCTGAATATATTGATCCCCCTGAATACCTATATTGTGTTGGGGCATTGTGATTCGACCTCCACCATTTCGCATTGTCATCCACATCATATAAACTATTTTCATCTAATCCATGGCATCTTCATCTCCATCTCTTAGCCAAGGGATATCATGTCCGGAAAGTCATCATCGGCCATTCTGAATAACCTTTTTGCGCGTGTTAACAAAATTAATACACTAGCATAATATGTAAATGTATGCAAAATGAAAATGTCATCACTGCATAAATTTATCATAATATCACTGACAAAAAATTTACTATAATCATCTGCAAGCATAAAACTTCAATGAAATAGTTGTTATACAATGCTCATCCAAAGTAGCAGTAGCTAATCAGCTCATGTTTAAATAAACTTCAAAGAAATGATAACCATAAATCAAGTACGATAAATGTCAGAGATAAAGTTAGACAACTAAACAATAAAAAATAATTAAACCGCATATCGTCTGATAAAACGACGATCAATAAAAAGAAGAGCTATAAACACCACGCCCACTCACTCTTGCGACCCACAAAAATCGCCACAATCTCTGCAATGCCGAATTCTCTGTTAATTTCTCAAAGGCCTTGTTCAATTGCTCAAAAGCCAGGCGAGGTTCAAATTCGTCAAGCAACTGAAAGCAACGCACCTGCATATCGCACGACGCATCAATCTCCATGTTGTTCGATCTGCTGCACTTTGAGGCCCTCCACTCCTCAACAGCCAGTCGCCTGGCCTCAAAACTTTTCTCAATTGCCTCCAAGGTTCTGCTAAATTACTCATCAATGGCAGGGGACTGGGAATGCCCTCCCCTCTGGCGTCGATGAGATCCACTATCGTATGAGGCGGAGAATGGTCTGCTTGATTCGTGGATCCGTCCATAGGAGCAGGCTGTAATGGGCCCCCTTCATCATCTGGCACTGGTCGGCCATAGTTTCGCAGCTCCTCGTCAAGCAGGTCCTTCTCCTCGCTAGTTGGGGCCGGATCAGTCGATGCCCGATGGAGTGTCTTCGTCGCAACGCCACAGCCAAAGATCGCACACAACTCTTCATACTTTGGGCATCCATTAGTCTTGAAATGCTTGAATGAGTTTCTTACCTAACAATAAAAATATCATTAAATACAATCAGTGTATGTTACAAAAATTTGAAGTTATAGGAATAAATTTTTTTTAAATGATTCGTACTCTAATTGCGTTTGCTCAGTGTTCCTCGCTTACCACTGGGGCCTTCCTGTCTAGATCCCAACCCAACCCTATTTGCTTCATCAGATTCGTAAATTCTCTTTGCCTTCTTTTCCGGCGTGCAATTTTCCCTTTTACTTACTCAAGAGTTAAAATTCTTCGACCCATAGTTAGACAATCATTCAACAAGCCGAACATGGTCGCTGTGGGTGATCCTCCCACCCCTCAGTCTATTCATAATGGTATATTCGTACAAGATATCAACAAGGACATCCTCATCCCCTCATCCCACAACAGCCGATCACGCATGTTTTCATTCGGGTCATCCATATGGAGCTAAAAGATGTTAAAAAATAAACAGAATTCCACATGCATTTAAATAGAATGACCCAAATTTGCGTACAAAATGTGTATTAGAAGCCATAATTTTATATATGATAGATAACATGTTTGAAGGGTAAAGATAAGAAATCATGTTTAATATTTTCTCAGTCATTCACAGTAAGGCTACAAAGGCAGGAAAAAGACAAATCCTAACATTTCAGTACAAAGATACACGTTGTACGCAATAAATGAAAAAATGTTACCTGTCGAAATGATGACGTTGATGATGAGCATAAGCGGTAAGGCTACAACATGAAACCATGTAATAAGTTAGCAACTCAGAAAACATGGAAGATTGACAATATACTATAATGGTCCATGTGTATATTAGGCTTAATAAATTTTAGTTATTTATTCTTGTAATTCTAATACAAAATCAAATTGTCAAATAGTATAAGAAATAAAAATCATATAAAAACACACAACTACAACTTAAGAAAACATCTACAACATTAAAAAATAATTGAATGTCTATAAAAGAAAAATGCCAAATTTGAAGAAAAAAGGACTGTTAAAATATGTTTTACCATTTTGGGCTAATTACATATTGTTCTTAGTTTTCATGTATATTCAGGTTATGACTTCTGTATTTTCTAATTTTCTTGTTTGGTTTCTGAAATGGTTTTCTAATTTTATGGATTTAAACTTGGTCAAAATGATGAAACTAGAGTGATTTACCACATCAAAGGATCTCTAACATAACAAGTGCAACTTCACAAAGCTTAATGTCCTAAGGCCCATTGCTACAAGACCAACTACAGCAAAGCCCAAGAAGAAAGAGTGCAACTCTGCTGCTACTACAAGGGGCCACTCTGTCGACACTGCAGCAAAGGAATGTGCAGCTACTGCACTGCAAAAGCTGGACCAGCAGACGCCATATTGAAGCATGAGTAACCCCTGCAGCCTGCTTTAAGTACTAAGATGATTGTGCTACTGCTTTGCTACTTATCTATATTTTGTAAAACAGATTGTATGCTAGAGATAGATGCTTAATTGTCTTTTTCTTTCTTTTGATCTTTGTATTCATTTAAGTTGTATATAGAATATATAAAGGGATAGTGTGTACAGCAGCAGATGAATTGAATGGAAGTGTCAAAACATACAGCTGACTTCCAAGTTGCAATTCTAACACAACTCCAATTGCAACCCTAGCTCCTAAACTGCTGTTAGTTGCATACTACTACGAAGCACTACAAACAGCGACCGACTTCCCTTGGATTTCATCAATGTGTTATCAATTGGAAGTGCTAGAAAGCACCAAAGCTATTTCTATTCAACCGCACACAAAGCTTATAAATTCATCCTGAACAATGAACTTGCTTCCACGGAAATAACACAAAAGCTGAATAAAAGAATGTAACTGAACATGAAACGATATGTTTGTTCAATAGGATAGGCATGCACCAAGGAACAAAAAAGACTTTGAGATTAAATTCTATGACAAAATTGATGTATAAGCTAAAGTCCGACAAATGAAACGAAGTGGAGTTGTGTTTGAAGAACATGATGATTCATTCTTTTCCATTCTCTTTCAAACGGGTTTCTTTTCACATGCATCAGAAGCCAGAAGGCGAAGGTAGGACTGAAGGAAAGATCATAAAAAGAAGGCATCCCCCTCCCTCTTTCCTGGTTCTCTCCCCTCTTAGCTGTCCTTTAGTCCCAACCACAATCTTAGTAGGAAAGTCAATGTGGAGCCCCTGGCATTTTAGAGCAGGTCACATGCCTAGAATGACCAAACTCTTCTTGCAATGCAGCATTCACTTCTGGGTTGGTTTCTGATACTGCTACCAAAAACAGAGAACAACAAACCCAAACTAGTATTCCCTCGAACTTCCATGTTTCAAACTTCTCTTTCAAAATAAGATTCAAACCAATCGCATGAAAACAATTTGGTTGTTCATTTTGGGATAAGGAAACAACACAAACAAGGACAGTTGATGGATTCCATGCTATTAATCCATACAGATCCAGATCCAGCATTACAAGTCAACCATTAATCCATATAGATCCAGCATTACAAGCCAACCATTAATACACCTCCATATCAGTATTATAACACTAAATAATGTACCCTATGAAAGCTCTCTACTACCTTCCAGTTAATATTCTAATGAGCACAGATTTGAAAACATTTTCAAGATCAAATTATATGGCTAGATTTGGCATTCTGTATATATATATATATATATATATATATATATATATATATAAGATCAGCTTATTAAAGTCTAAAGAGCAAAAATAGCAAGAACAAAATGACATTATATGTGCACTAACAAATATTGTGATAAAAAGACAAACAAATTTGAGCAAAAATCATAAATCGAGATCAAGTAATAGGGGCCAAGAAGATTACCTGGTAGGACCGAGTCCTAGGACCTGCGGTGGTCTAGATATGGCGGCAACGACGGGCGGACTTGGGAAAAGTGGTGCCTCACTTGATGCACTTTCGTGCATCCCATGCGGGGCGGGGTGCAGGAAAGGGATGGCCCCGTCCCGTAGGGGTTGGGTAGCACCCTACCTAATTCACTATTGATGACTCGCAACAATCACCTAATATGAAATTACATTTATAAGGAGGAATGACCCAAAAGAATAGTACGTGGCTACGCGACATTGGATGCTGAAAGCCTGGAACTCGATACGGTATTGGATAAAATAATGCGGGGAAATGTGAACTTCCAAAACCGCATACCCAACACCGTACCCAGAAGCAATGGCTGCTCCTTCGTCCCTCCACTGCCTCGGACCGCTCTTCTTTACGGAAAATTCCCCCCCAAAGAAACCCACCTCCACCACCACCATTTCCACGATCGTCGCCACCGAGAACAGCAGCGTTAATGAAAACTCAACTCAGCCACACCCATGTCTTGTTTCACTGGAAAAGTGCTCCAACATGTCGGAGCTCAAGGTTATCCATGCCCAAATGCTCAGGACCGGCCTTTTCTTCGACGAATACAACGCCAGCAAAGTCGTTGCCTTTTGTGCTCTCCAAGACTCCGGAAGCCTCCGTTATGCCCGTTTGGCCTTTACCCAAATCCCCAATACCACAACCTATACGTGTAATTCCATTATCCGAGGCTACACCAACAAGAACTCGCCCCGCCAGGCACTTCTGTTTTACCAAGAAATGCTAACTAGAGGTTTGGCCCCTGATAGATTCACGTTCCCTTCATTGTTCAAATCGTGTCAGGATTTGCGTGAGGGCGAACAGTTTCATTGTCATTCTACGAAGCTCGGTTTCGCTTCGGATTCTTATATTCAGAACACGTTGATGTATACGTATTCCCAATGCGGGTACTTGGTTTCAGCTCGCAAGATGTTTGAAAAAATGGTGGAGAAGAGTGTGGTGTCTTGGGCGACCATGCTTAAGGCGTATGCGCTATGCGATCAACCAGATGAAGCTGTTAGGATTTTTGAGAGGATGGAATTTGAGGGTGTGAAACCTAATGAGGTTACTCTGTATTAAGGCTATAGACACATCACAACAAGAAGGAACCAAGCATGACCCGAAGGAATGATTCTGGGAAAAAGAATAGAATATTTCTTGTAACCGTTTTAGGAATAGAATATTTCTTGTAACCGTTTTAGCACAGGTGTCTCTTTGTCATTAGAGATTGGATTATGTACTGATCTGATTGTGTCTATAAAAAGGACACACACTGTGTAATGTAGTGGGAGGAAAAAGCATAATATTCGCAACATCATATGCCTCTGTTTTCCCTTTGTGGCATTTACACATACAGTTAGCATGCATTCTCATTTTCAAAGTTTCATCATGGTATCAAGAGCCTGAAGACTCACGTCTGCTCAACCATGTCTACAACCCTTCCCATCGTTCCCTCCTCCATCACCACCGCTGTCTCCCACTCTGTTACTCTCAAACTCACTCTTCAAAATTATCTACTCTGGAAACTTCAAATAGTTCCATTCCTAAAAGGCCACCAAGTTTTCGGATATGTAGATGGAAGCATTACCGCTCCTCCACGCACCATTGACAACAAACCCAATCCTGCGCACTCCCAGTGGTTCGTTCAAGATCAACTTGTCATCTCGGCTCTCACTTCTTCTATCTCTGAGTCACTTCTTCCTCAAGTTCTTGATTGCTCTACTTCTCAAGATGTATGGTCCACTCTCCAAAATCTCTTTGCTTCCCAATCTTCAGCTCATGTCATGCATACAAAATACCAACTGGCCACGTTAAAGAAAGGGTCTGATTCCATGCCTGAGTACTTTAACAAAGCCAAAAATCTTGCCTCCTCGCTTGGTGCTGCAGGCTATCCTCTCCCTGACTCGGAATTTGTCATTTATCTCCTTGCTGGTCTCAGTTCTGAATACGAAGCCCTAGTAACTTCTCTTACTACCAGACCTGATCCTATTTCCATCCCACAAATTTACAGCTATCTCTTAAATCAAGAATCTCGCCTCACTCATCAAACACAATCCCTCCTCTCTGGATCCCCGTTATCTGCAAACTTTACCAGTACTCGACCTCCAGATTCGTCCAATGCCTCGTCTCGTGGCCGCTTCTCCTCTAATCGAGGAGGACGTCGTGGTCGCAACTTCAATCGTGGGGGTTACTCTGGCCCTCGAAACACCTCTTCATCCACTCACAACTTCTCTCCTCGACCCACTTGTCAGTTGTGTAACAAACCTGGTCATCTTGTGATTAATTGTTATCATCGGTTTGATCATTCGTACCAAGCAGCCGCTCCCCCTTCCTTGGCGGCTAATCTCACAATGTTTCCCCCATCCACGCCAACAAACGCGTGGTTCCCTGACACAGCAGCCACGCATCATTTCACTCCCGAGCACACCAACCTCAACCTTGGTTCGTCTCCTTATCAGGGCACTGACCAGATCAGCATCGACGATGGCTCTTCCTTGCCCATTCACAACATTGGCTCTGCTCAACTGAGCTCCACTACTGGCAACTATCTCTTAACTCAGCTTCTTCATGTTCCTTCTTTATGTAAAAATTTACTCTCTGTTCGGCAATTTTGCCAAGATAATCATGCTTACTTTGAATTCCACTCTGATTTCTTTGTTGTGAAGGATTCTCATACCCAGGCAATACTTCTTCGGGGTCCTGTTGAGAACAATTTGTACGTCCTGCCCTCCTCCACAGCATCAACATCCACTGCACCCGCGTCACCACCTCAAGCTCTTATCACTTTCCGCAACTCAGCTCACCTTTGGCATCTTCGTCTAGGACACCCCTCCTCACGGACCACCGCCTTAACCATCTCCAAGTATCATTTACCGAGTGTCAATAATGGACTGCCCAATTGCTCTGCATGTGTTCAAGCCAAGGCCCACGCTCTTCCTCATCCTACCTCTCCATCTCAATCTCCGAAACCTTTTAATTTGATTTTTCTTGATGTATGGGGTCCAGCCCCTGTGTTATCTTCTAATGGTTGTCACTATTACCTTTCTATAGTTGATGATCATACCAAATATATATGGCTATTTACCCTTCAATCTAAATCCAATGTGCCTCCAATTGTTCTTGCTTTCGTCCAATATGTTAAAAATTTTTTTTCCACTAATATTCTTTCCGTTCAAACTGATTGGGGTGGCGAATTTCGTCCTCTCAAACCCATTTTCCAACAATTAGGAATTACACATCGCATTTCTTGTCCATACTCTCATCAACAAAATGGCACCGTTGAACGTCGTCATCGACATATTGTTGAGACGGGTCTTTCCCTGTTATCCCATGCATCAATGCCTCAAAAATATTGGGCTGAAGCCTTTCTCACTGCCTCATTTCTTATCAATCGCATGCCTACACCCCTTCTAGCCAATCAATCCCCTTTTGAACTGCTAATGGGTCATGCCCCTGACTACTTGTCTCTTCGTGTTTTTGGTTCACTGTGCTGGCCCAATTTGCGGCCTTATAACAAACATAAGCTTGACTACCGTTCAAAACCTTGTGTGTTTCTGGGTTACAGCCCAGATCACAAAGGTTATATTTGCCTTCACTTAGAAATTGGCCGCAGATATATCTCAAGAGATGTTAAATTCTTTGAGGATCAATTCCCGTTTGCCAAACCTTCTGACCCAAACAATCATCCAACCCAAGGGCCTCTCATCTCGTTGGCCCACCTACCCATCACACCCTCACCGTCCCTCTATGAACCCACAAGCCCATTACCGCAGCCCATAAACTCGTTAATCCCAACTCCCCCTTCGTCCCCATCATCTAGGTCATCACCACATTCAACTCCTTCTCTACCCAGTCAATCTCCAGAATCTTCCTCCACTTCAAATCTGTCAACCGCCCCGTCTGTACCTCAGCCCCTTATCAAGTCTCCTCAACCCACACACCCCATGGTCACACGGTCCAAATCGAACATCCAATGCCCTCGCATACACTCTGACGGCACCATCCCATGGCCACCCAAACCCACTCTTTCTCTTACCACTTCTTCGGTTCCACCTTCCACACAGTCTTCTTCCATTCCTGAGGAACCCACCTCGTTTACCGAAGCCTCAAAATATCCTGACTGGCGCTCTGCCATGCATCTCGAATTTCAGGCCTTATTACAAAACCAGACTTGGGAACTTGTCCCCTTTTCTCCTCACTACAACATTCTTGGCTCGAAATGGATCCTCAAAACAAAACGAAGAGCTGATGGCTCCCTAGAGCGTCGAAAGGCTCGCCTTGTGGCCAAGGGCTTTCATCAACAACCTGGCCTCGACTACTCAGAAACCTTCAGTCCCGTTGTCAAACCCGTAACCATTCGCCTTCTACTCTCACTTGCTGTTTCGGCTCACTGGACCCTTCATCAGCTGGACGTACAAAATGCGTTTCTCCACGGAGACCTTGAAGAAACGGTGTTCATGCAACAACCACCTGGGTTTGTCCATCCAGATCATCCACATCATGTTTGTAAGCTCCGAAAATCACTTTATGGTTTAAAACAAGCCCCTAGGGCTTGGTTTGCAAAGTTAAGTGATAAATTAATTTCCTTTGGTTTTCAAGCTTCTCGTTCTGACTCATCCTTGTTCATTTTCAAAAATTCAATCGATTGCTTGTATATACTAATCTATGTTGATGACATAATCGTGACTGGCTCAAACACTGTGCTGATTTCAGAGTTCATTCGGTCTTTGAGTTTACACTTTCCCGTCAAACACTTGGGAAATTTACACTATTTCCTGGGTATAGAAGTCAGTTATAACTCATCTGGTCTCACTCTCTCTCAGACTAAATACACTCATGATTTTCTTGTTAAAACAAACATGCATAACTCGAAATCTGTGTGTACACCGATGTCCTCTTCCATCAAACTCTCTGCCTTTGATGGCAACACATTTGAGGATCCATCTTTGTACAGAAGTGTTGTAGGTAGCCTCCAGTACTTGGCTTTTACACGTCCTGACATCTCATTTGCTGTCAATCGTGTCTGCCAATACATGCACTGTCCTCGCCAGCCCCACTGGCAGGCTGTCAAACGCATTTTACGCTACCTTAACCACACTAAGTCTCATGGTCTCTACTTTCAGTCTTCCTCCACTCCCACCATATCTGCCTTTTGTGATGCTGATTGGGCTAGATGCCCTGATGACCGCCGATCCACTGGTGGTTTTTGCGTGTATTTTGGGTCTCACCTTGTCTCTTGGGGGTCGAAAAAGCAGCCAACAATAGCTCGGTCCTCTACTGAGGCCGAGTACAAGTCAGTTGCTAACACAACTTGTGAGATTCTATGGCTACAATCTTTACTCAAGGAACTTGGAATTTTTTTACAAAATCCACCTCTCCTCTGGTGCGACAACCTAGGCGCCACCTATTTATCAGCCAACCCTGTATTACATTCTCGAACCAAGCATGTGGAACTAGACTTTCATTTTGTGAGGGAAAAGGTTGCTGCCAAAACACTCCAGGTATCTTTCATCTCCACCAAGGATCAAATTGCAGACATTTTCACCAAACCACTCTCTACAGCCAGATTTCAACATCTACGGTCAAGCCTCAACATCACAGCTATAACGCTTGACTCGCGGGCGGGTATTAAGGCTATAGACACATCACAACAAGAAGGAACCAAGCATGACCCGAAGGAATGATTCTGGGAAAAAGAATAGAATATTTCTTGTAACCGTTTTAGGAATAGAATATTTCTTGTAACCGTTTTAGCACAGGTGTCTCTTTGTCATTAGAGATTGGATTATGTACTGATCTGATTGTGTCTATAAAAAGGACACACACTGTGTAATGTAGTGGGAGGAAAAAGCGTAATATTCGCAACATCATATGCCTCTGTTTTCCCTTTGTGGCATTTACACATACAGTTAGCACGCATTCTCATTTTCAAAGTTTCATCACTCTGGTTAATCTGTTGAGTGCATGTGCTAGAGCGAGAGATTTGGGAATGACGAGACGGGTGCACGAATACATTGATGAGAATGGTTTTGGGTACCTTGAGGTCCTAATCACGGCTCTTATGGATGTTTATTGCTAGTGTGGTTGTCTGTCTCTTGCAGTCTTGCTCGGGAATTATTTGACAACATGCCCATAAAAAACTTGGTTTCTTGGAACACAGTCATCAATGGACATGTTGAGGATAGTGATTTCGAGGATGCCTTATTACTCTTTAAAGAGAAGCAACTCGAGGGCCTCAGGGGGGATAAAGTGACTATGGTTAGCTTATTGATCGCTTGTACCCATTTGTGTGCTCTTGAGCTTGGTAAATGGTTGCATGCCTATATTGAAAAGGAGGGCATAGAGGTGGATGTTGCCTTAGGAACAGCACTTGTTGACATGTATGCAAAGTGTGGGAGCATAGCCGTTGCAATGTGTGTATTCCAAGAACTGCCTGAGAAAGATGTTATGACTTGGACAACCTTGATTGTAGGTCTTGCAATGTGTGGTCAAGGAGAGAAGGCATTGATGTATTTCTCTGAGATGCAGATTGCAGGGGTGAAACCAGATGCAATTACCTTTGTAGGGGTCTTGGCAGCCTGTAGTCATACTGGATTTGTGGATGAAGGGATTTCAATTTTTAACTCAATGTCTAAGACATTTGGCATTCAGCCTAGCATTGAACACTACGGTTGTATGGTTGACATATTAGGCTGAGCTGGCGGCATAGCTGAAGCAGAGGAGCTGATACAGAACATGTCAATGGCACCAGATCATTTTGTTTTGGGAGGACTTCTTGGTGCCTGCAGAATCCATGGCAACCTTGAGGCTGCAGAAAGGGCAGCTCAAAAGCTTATCGAGCTTGACCCAAACCATGGAGGAACATATGTGCTTTTATAAAAAATATATAGCTCGTCAAGGAAGTGGGAGGAAGCTAAAAAGGTCAGGGAACTCATGGCAGAAAGAAACATAAAGAAGCTGCCAGGTTGCAGTTTGATTGAAGTTGATGGTGTAGTTCATGAATTTGTAAAAGGTGACTCAACACATCCGCAATCTTCACTGATCTATGAAACGTTGGAGGACATGATTAACCGATTAAAGGAAGAGGGTTATGTTCCTTATAAATCAGAAGCGTTGTTTGATATGGATGAAGAAGAAAAGGAGACTGCACTTAGCCACCATAGTGAGAAGCTGCCAATTGCATTTGGGCTTTTAAGTACCGTCCCTGGGACATCGATTCGAGGCGTGAAAAACCTTCGCGTGTGCCGTGATTGCCACACTACAACCAAACTCATTTCCAGGGTTTACGAAAGAGAAATACTAGTGCGGGATAGGAATCGGTTTCACCATTTAAATGGTGGAGTTTGTTCGTGCAGGGATTTCTGGTGACGCAAGACTCATCCAATACTCGAGAGCTTTCACAAATTTTCTGCACTCTGTACCACATTCACATAGAGAAGTTTCTTTCTCGACCCTTGTATCCCATTTATCTTTGTGCATTAGTTATATGTTCATATTCATGTCTGTGCCCAAGCTTGTCTATTTGAAATATAACTGGTCATAGTGACGGAAAATCTTGGGAATTTTGTCCCAGATTATGTTATAGCCTGAATAACCTTATGATGAGGCCGTGGTAAGCAGCTCACGCTGCCTGCGGAACTTACCCCTCAAACTTCTCCAGTTAATACCATCCACGAATTCCCTCGAACTTCCATCCAACTTGTAATCACTCCACAAGCTACTGAGTTTAACAATTACCCTTCAAATTATCAAAAACTTGTAAAAGAACCCTAGAGAAACTATGCAAATGGCAAGCAAGAAAATAAATTTGGAAACTAGTTTTCCACTCGTATTAGTTCTCAGGCATCACCAATACGATGAAATGAACTCTTCACAGTTAAAATTCAACAGCAAGATTCCCCAACACTTTGCCGTTACAGACAATTTTCTCAGGGACACAGTAAGATTTCATCCTTATTATAGAAGGGAAAGACTCGAACTACCCTATTATGTTCTTGGAGATAACTACATGGTATTCGTTATAACATGAACAGAACATGTTTTTTTACGTCTGAGAATAATCTGATGTAATGATGTTTCCCTTACAGAGAGAAGAAACAACCAAAGGTTCCACAATCAACAAGCTTACTCAGCTGCTTTGAGTGATACGACTACAAGGTGCATGAAAGTTCCTCAGTTCAGTTGGGCAAAACATGACTTTTGTATTCAATAAATAAAAGCTTAATAACACAAGAAGAGGGAAGGGGTGACCGTAGAAAGAAAGAAGTACATGCAAACATTACGCCGTAAAATCAATAAGAAAGGACCATATAATAGTAAAAGATAACAAAAATCACAATCATTTGTCCCTGTTGAAACATGCTCGGAAAGCTTACAGAAAGAACAATTCTAATGACCATAATAAAGTGATCGCATACAGAAAGTTTCTTAAATCATGGAAAAAAGAATATACTTGACATCGAACTTCAAGCACCCATTTATCCTCTTCTTCAATGGACAAAACAGAAAAAAAAAGGAAAAAGAAAAAGAAACATAGAGCATAGAAATCCTCATACAGAAGCAAGTTTACCAGACAGGCCCTTTACTTGATTCTCATCTCTAAAATCATCACCGTCATTCTCACTATCAGTTTGCTTCGATGCTGTTGACTCACGCTGTGCTGGAGCACCGCCAGCTCCAGTAACTGACTGCTGATAAAGAACTCCACCGGCAAGTGTGAAGAGGAGGCATAGCAAACCAAAAGGGCTGGCATGCTTATCCCAAATTAGCACATTGATGGCAACCGTAAGAAACTTATTAACAACACCAGTCACCGTAAAAGCTGTAGCAGAGATTGCCTTCCTTGCAGCAAACCCAAAGAAACTGATGGCCAGTCCAAAAACGCAAGACAATGATACGGCAAGGAATGCAATGGGTTCAAACCAAT
Source organism: Juglans microcarpa x Juglans regia (assembly GCF_004785595.1). Classification (NCBI taxonomy): domain Eukaryota; kingdom Viridiplantae; phylum Streptophyta; class Magnoliopsida; order Fagales; family Juglandaceae; genus Juglans; species Juglans microcarpa x Juglans regia. The sequence goes on from NC_054597.1 coordinate 30,234,868, forward strand.
TCCCAGAATTAGATCCCAATGTGGCAAACACGTCGACATACTCCCCCGTAAGAAACCAAAACACTGGAGCAATCATCAATGATAACAAATTGTTATAAAACACAAATCCCCAAGTGTTCAGCCCAAGATTTGTCACCATATGTTTGATATAAACCATCTCAGTAGTAATTGTCACCAAATAAGCAAATGCCCATGAGTATGCAGTCAAAGTAAAAGCCGAATCCGTGGCCACATACCCAACAGCTCCCCCCAGTATGATCAATAAAGACACAAAGGTGAGCTTTGATGGGCACGGCTGTCTCCTAAATGTTGTATCTGCTAAAGCAACCAAAAGGGGTGTCAAGGATCTAAACACTATAAATGTATCGACATTCGCGTGACGAAGAAGATTAGTGTTCGTAAAGATTGCCAGATAGAAAACCATAGCAGCGGGTAAAAACTTCTTGGCAATCTCAAATGTAAATTGATCGTGGTGCAGAAATCCTAGTTTCCCTAAAACCCAAACTCCAAGAGCAGAAATTAGATACTGCAACGCAGTCAAAAGGCCAGGATAGTTGAATTTGGTTATGGCAAACTTGTTTATCACAGCAAGCAAGCTCGAACAAAGCGCATACCCAAGTACGAGACTGCTCGTGGCATAGTACTGCTTCGTGGCATCGAATCGAATAGAAGACATTATTAATTCGACTACAATCTGAACCAAATTAAGTGCTAAATCTAGAAGATCTTCAACAATTTAAAGAGCCATAGAACAAGATTGCACTCTGAGAGAGCTAACTAAATAAAAATTGAAGGTAAATGAAGTGGTAAACCAGTTCATAGCAAAATCTGAGAGGTGGGGTAAATGAAATCAAGACGATCTGATACAATGGGAGCAAATTCATATGAGAAAAACCTGACAAATTCAACTGAATTTCACAACCCTTTTAGATTAAGATCAGCAACAACAGAACCAAAGCAGAGATTAAAGAATGAAAATGAATCCCAAAAGAGAGGTGAGGTACACATCACCGACAGAGACAGGATCATCGATCTTGAACAAAATGGAGAGAGATTGACAATCGGAGAGACACCTATTGCTCGAGTGAAAGACAGAGAAAAGCTTTGCAAGAGGAAATGGGTGAAGTGAGAGAGAGAGAGAGAGAGAGAGACGGGGGTGATGAAGAGGGTTTTGTAGTCCCATCCAATGGAGCAGCTGGAAGGAATTCTATGGCGTTGATTTGGAAGTTAATTTGGGATGACGGTCGGCTAATTGGATGTTAAACGACTTCGTTTTCAGAGCATTCACTCGAGCCTGTAAAATATATAAGGTTGTAAAATTGGGCTAAAACGTATGGGCTAAACAGTAGAATATTTTACTCTCTCTCTCTCTCCGACAAATTAACTCCAACAAATAGCACTTGAAATAAGTTAAGATACATTCTTTAGCTAAAATTTAAAAGAGATATACCCAATCCAATGCCAATCTAAGGTTAAAAGTGTTTCTTATGTAATACATCTAATAACATTTAATATTGTTTAAGTTCATGAAGAGTGCAGATCTCAGAATTAAATTTTATAGAGTCCATACATTTTGTTTATCTCCCTTTTTTACAAACAAATGAATAAAAGTTGTAAAGCATTGATGGTATAAGGTAAGAATTAAATCTCTCTCAACCAAAAAATAGAAAAAAAATGATTGTCCATTTTTTTTTTAAATTTTTTAAAAGAGTAACACTGATGTCCTCATCTTTTTATATTGGAAGAGAGATAAACACAAATTTATGTGATAACGTTAAATATTTAAAATAAAATCTTGTCTATCTATTATCATAGTAGGCCTAAATTGAATAGAAAAAAACATACATCCTTATGGTTAGAAAATGAGCTAACCATCACTTTTTTGGATTCCCCAAGAATCTGGCGTTTGTATGATGAGGAGACTTATACCCTCTTCTTTGTGTGACAGAAAATGGCTTTCATGAAATCTAATGGGCTAACTCTATTTATATGTGTGTGTGTGTGTGTGTGAGAGAGAGAGAGAAGTTTAGATAGTGAGTTGAGTTCAGATGAGATGAGATTTTCAAGTTAAATAAAATATTATTATGAGGCATAACATAAAACAAGTACCTACAATCACGATATCCAGACAAACAATATGCAAGTATAGCACATATCAACACAAAGGTAATTGCTAGATTCTCAAATGAAGCCCAATAAGACTCTTTTATAGTGTCTCAGTTTAAAACACAAAAGATTTCATAATTAACACAAAATATATGCACAATGAAATGTTGCAACCAAGTGCTAACAATAAATATAAAAATACATCTCCCACTAACTTAATAAAATAGAAGACTCCAACAACCTCATATGAGTCACATGTTCTCGAAACACTCTTGGAGCCAAACCCTTTGTGGATTAGCCAACATAAGCTTTGTGGGCATGTACGCCACAAAAATATGAGATTTCTCAACTTGCTTCTGAATAAAAAAATATTTTATATCAATATGCTTAGAATGAGAAGAGCTTCTAGTGTTCTGAAAGAAAGAAACGGCTGCAGATTTATCACAAAATATTTTCATTAGCTTCTCAATGGTATTCACAATAGCAAACCATAAGATAAAATTCCGTAACCATATAGCTTGACATGTAACCTGATAACGAGTCATATACTCTGCTTCCATAATTGAAGAGGTAGTAAGTGTCTGTTTAATACTTTTCCATGAAATAGCTCTTTCTTCCATCATAAAAATATATCTAGAAATAGATATCCTGTCATATGGGCATCCTGCATAATCAGCATCGAAATATCCAACAACATCAAAAATGTTGGATCGCTGATATGTTAGTATATATTTGTTAGTGCCCTGCAAATACTTCAATATTCTCTTTACAGTTTTCCAGTGATTCAAACTTGGATTGCTTAGGTATCTACCAAGAACACCCATAACATAAAGCAATATCTGGTCTTGTAGATACATGAGCATATATCAAACTACCAACAATTGATGCATATGAAGTTGCTTGCATTTGAATCCTCTCATCATCATTATGGAAAGATTAAGATTTACTAAGTGTATCACATTTCACAATAGGTGCTTTTTCAAAAGAGCATGATTGCATATTTTTTTTGGATCGAAAATAGACTTCATTTTATTCAATGAAACTGAAGTTATAGCTGTGTTTGACAAATATAGGGAAAAACCTAGATTACAAACCAAACTATTCATCTATTTGGGGCTCTCCCGTACACAAATTTCTTTGTGACGGGTATTGTCTTAACTTCTATAAATTCTCTAACGACAAATCTTCTGAGATTTCAATCTTGGTTTGTCTGAGAATAAAATTCTATAAAAATAGAGATAACCATCACCCAATCTCCAAAGGAGGAGAATCCTTATCCTTCAAAGGAGGAGAGGGATTCTCTTGCTATGGAAATAGGTCCAATAGCTTTATTTATTTATTTATTATTATTATTATTTTACCTAAAACAACCAATAGAATAGAAAATACATGGGAAATACTGAAAAATAGAACTACAACAAAACAAAAACTTAATACATTGAAACTGAAAAAACGTTGAGCAAGGAGGTTGTTGTGCGTGAAGGGCATGCGCCACGCTGGGAGTGTGCCGGACCGTCGATCCTGAAGCTACAGAGATCGTTGACCCCAAAAACGCTACACATGGCGGCAGCAGAGCCCTCTGTGTGGTGGCGCATGGAGGCCATGCATGCATTTTTACCTATGCATGTGGATCACTCGCCGCTCATTTTGATTGGAAAACCCCATAGTGGGGTGCGTGGTAGTCGCTAGACCTCAAAAAGATATTTTTCCATACTTTGATCGGAAAAAATAAAAACAAAGGAACATAGACTAGAATAGAAACAAACTGCAAAGACAAAGGTTTTGGGCTAGGAGGAGGGAGAGGGGAGGAGCCGAAGCTCTCACCCCCCTCTCTGGCTGGTTTCGATTTGGATGGGTTTTTAGAGAGAAGTCGGAGGTTCTCTCTCTAAAAGGGTTTTTCGGGTCCTTGAACTTAGGATTGCATATTAAATCTATGCAAAACACGATCAATATAGGTTTTTAAAGATAATCTAAGAACACCATTAGCTCTATCACTGAAAAATCAGTATACCTAATACATAGGACACCTCATCAAGATCTTTCATATCAAAATGAGAAGATAACATGATACATACAGTCTCAACCAAAAGCTCAATGCCATTTTTCTGCGAGTAATATATCATCCATGTAAAGCACATGAAAGATATATTTGCTCCAATGACCTTCAGCTATATGCATTGATCAACCATATTTTCTTCAAAACCACAAGACATAACAATCTCATCAAACATCAAGTACCATTGTCTTGACGCCTGTTTACGCTTGTAAGTTGACTTCTTTAGTTTGCACACTATATGTTCCTTATCATTCACCTGAAAGCCATCTAGTTGCTCCATTAAGAAAAGTTGTTTTGACATCTATTTGATGTAGCTCCAAGTCAAAATGAGTTACAAGTGCCATGATAATCCGAAATGAGTCTTTGGTTGGCATCGGTGAGAACATATCATAATAGTCAATGCCCTCTTTTTGGCTAAAGCCTTTAGCAATCATTCTAGTCTTGTACTTCTCCACTTGTCCACTAGAATTATGTTTGGTCTTGAAGACCCATTTGAAACCTATTGGTTTGCAGACATTCGGTAACTTAACGAAATTCCATACAACATTTTGACACATGGATCTTAGCTCATCATGCTTAGCCTCTACCCAATGTGAAGATTGCGGACTATCAATGACTTCCTGAAAAGAAGCTTGATCAACAAATATTCCAACACTAAACTCATGCTGTTGCAAATAGATCATATAATCATCAAAGATTGCAAATCCACATGTCTTATGTGATCTCCTCAAATGAACATCATTAGTTGTCCCTTCAAAGACATCAGATCCATTGTCAATAATGGGTTTTTGACCAATGGCAAGAGGTTGCCCTACTTGCAAAGGTAAAATTATAGGTGATGAGATAATAGGCATCGAGACAACAACACACTCTTCCTTCAATGCAATCTCTCGTGGCATTGAATGTTCACAATTAATATCATCATCAAAGTAAATAGCTCGTTCAACTCAATGATTGTGATACCCCGTATTTACCTGTATTTTAACTAAGTAAATTATTACATTTATTAAGATTATGAGTTTTCTTATTTTAAATTTTAGATGATTTATGTGATATTATTTTGAGATTTTCAATTGTTAATTCAATGTGTTTTCTTGTTAATAATTATTGTTCATTTTTTAAATTTCTCTTTATTTTAAATTAGTTTATTGTTGGATTTAATTATTTTATTTTTATTTAATCACTATGTTTAAATTATTTTATTTAACTTGTTGTTTTGAAATCTTTTTTGTTGAATCATTTTTGTGACCCAAGATGTGAGGATTGAACCTCATTTCTTTCACTCACTTTTTTTTGTTCCACTTTTTCTTTTCTTTTTCCCCTCATTTTCTTCTCTCCTCTCTCTCTCTTCTTTCCCACGCACAACCTCTCTCTCCCCATCCATTTCATCGTCCTCCAGCCACTGCCGCCGTGTGCCTCACTGCTCCTCCCGTTCTCTTCCTCACCGGCTGGCGACCACCCCCTTCATTCCCAGCCCCTCTCACGCCACCGTTAACCTCCACGCACAACTTGAAGCCGCAGCCACCATTTGGTCCAGCGCCATCGTCGCGCCACCTACGGCTACTATCTCTTCACCACATCATTCTTGACCTCCCAGCAACTTTACCCACCCATCCTCAGTTCCGATCCGCCACCGGTGAAGCTCCACCATCCACATTTCGTTTTGAACATTTTGGCCTCCAAACACGTCCCACGCTGTCACCCACGGCTAACCAACACCACCACTAACTTCACCGACATCTCTAAGCCCTTCCCTATCAATCTCAAGTTTTCGTTTGTTCTCGTTCAAAAACTAGCATCTTGAGACCCACGACCACAGTACATTTTACACTATTACGTTGTTGTGCCGCCACTTCTTGCACCTCCATGATCCTCTGAAAATTATAATAAAGCGTTATAAGTATTTTTTTCAATGAATTTTGTGATTTAAATATATTTTTGCACTAACTCATTTTTATTGTGATTTGGTTAGTTGTGCTGGACTGAGTTCGAGGAATAAGGGAGTCGGATGGAGTGGAGGATGGAGTTTGTGTTATTGGACTATATTGTGATTTGTCAGTTGTTGGATAATATGTTGTATCATGTCACTGTATATTTATATGCATGTTCATGTTTGTAACTAAAAACTGGATTTTCGCATAATTGCATACATGTTCATGTGTATATTTGAAAATTATTTTGTTATATGAGAAATGATTTTGAATATGTTTATAATTGATTGGAATGACTGGTTTGAGAGAAATGAAAAGAGACTGTAAGGATGGTGGTAAGCAGGGACGGTGGTATAGTCCCGCCTGTGATTCTCACCTATGGTGCACGCGGTAGGGATGGTGGTATAGTCCCGCCTGTAATTCCCGTCTACGGTGCATGAGGTAGGGATGTTGGTAAGCAGGGATGGTGGTAGAGTCCTGCCTGTGATTCCCGCCTACAGTGCTCTGGTAAGTACTTCTTGTGTGAGAAAGGAACTGTAGGGATGGTGGTAAGCAGAAATGTTGGTATAATCCCGCCTACAGTGTCCGATGAATGTTTATGTTGTCGGTTTATGATGTAATGGTTACGAGTGCATTTTCTGAAAAAATGACGGATATTATTTATGGCGTGTTTTTGGTCAAATGAGGTTTTTAGCGAGCGTTGGAAGATAATTATTTACGGGAAACATGAGGTTTTTGGGGTCACATTTATGTTTCGTTATGTACTCATATGTGTTGGCTACATTAATGCATTTCTATCTCTTAGGTTGTTTGGTTGATTACTTGCTGAGATTCATAATCTCACGGTATTCGATACCTTGCGGTACCGTTTTATGGTATCGTAGATTTTGATGCAGATGAGGACGACGAGCCTTAGGTTTTGGCTCCGCTGGAGGAGTGATTTGGGATTGTTCTTGTGTATCAAGATTCATTTCATTATTCGTTTATGTATTTGCCATTTGTATTATATTTTGGGATAACTGTATAACTTTTAAAGGTAATTTATTTTAGATATTTGTATTTAAATTTCTGGTACTTAGTTGGTAAACTTTTAATTAACCGCTGCGACCTTTGATGTGCACTTTTGCATGTTGCACACACTTGAGCACTTTTCGTTGGGATGCGTAACCCGTATTGTCATCATCCTGATGTTACGATTCTCGAGTTTTAGTATATGAGAGTCGGGACGTCACAATGATTCTAGTTGCACCAGTAGGAAAATAGAACTTGGAGCCTCTTGAGCCAATACAATATCCCACAAAATACCCAGTAGTGGTTTTAACATCAAGTTTCTTTAGCTATGGATTGTAAGGTCTTACTTCTGCCCTGCAATGCCAAACATGAAAATGATGCAAACTAGGTTTCTTTCCTAAAGATAATTCATAATGAGTTTTAGGGACTGACTTTAAGGTATTTGGTTCAAAATGTATGCAGTAGTTTTCAAAACCTCTCCTTACAAGAACTCAGGTAAGGACGAGTGACTAAGCATATATCGCAACATATCCATCAAAGTATGATTTCTTCTTTCTGCAACCCCATTTTGCTCAGGACCACTAGACATAGTATATTGTGCCTTAATCCCACATGCTTGAAAGAATTTAACAAATAGTTTTGCATTTTGCCTAGTTTTGTAATATATTTCGTAATATTCTCAACTTTTATTAGATCTCATAACTTTAATACATTTGTATTTATAAAGATTGATAATAACCTTAAAAGCTTTAAAGGCTCCTAATGATTCAAACTTTTCATTAATGAACTGAATATGACCATAACGAGAATGATTATCAATAAAGGTGATAAAGTACTTATAATTCCCTAGGATAGGAGGAGTAATGGGACCACATATATTAGTGTGTATCAAATCTCTAATATTTATCTCTTTTGCCAATATTTTGCCGTTTCACTTTAGTAGTTAGCTTTCCTTTAATACAATCAATATAAGTGCATGTCGAAATCAAAAAAATCTAAATTAACAAGGACACCATCTTTGACCAACCTTTCCATTCAACGTTTGGAAATGTGACCCAATCATTTGTGCCATAGCATGGAAGATGTTTTATTGACTCTACTCTGTTTGGGGCCAATTGCAACATTTACAACATATGTATTAGAAGAACAATGAGTCAAAATGGGTATTAAGTCAATTTTATATAAATCATCATACAAAACACCTGAACCAACCACAATAGAATTATAATGTATGTAACCTTTCTATATGCAAATACAAAAGTGTAACCACGTTGATCTAAAAGAGAAATAGAAATAAGATTCCTCCTAATTGTAGTACAAAAGCAGTGTCTTTTAGCTCTAAAAATTCTCCAAAGGCCAAAAGAGGTCTAATTCTTTCAATGTATTCAACTTTAATCCTCACGTCGTTTCTCATATTCTCCATCAACTTTCCATCACTCAGCTTTTTGATGTTTCATAATTCCTGAAAACAATTTGTAATGTGAATTGTTGCACCAATATCAAACCACTAAGTATGAGAGGGAACATTAATCATATTAGACTCAAAACATATTAGTGTTATATGCGTACCTTTTTTCTCTAACCAAGCTTTAAGTCTCCTGTAATCTGCCTTTTTGTGTCCACACATGTTACAAAAGTTACATTTTCCTTTAAAACCTTCTATCTTAGGATTAGAAAAAGTATCCAAGCTAGCTTGTCGAGTGAGCTTTCCAACATTTTTCACCTTATATGACTTACTTTTGTTTTTGTACTTATTTCTTTTTTCTTGAAATTTCGAGCACCTTGTGTTATAACATATGCAACCTAAGACCTCCCATTGTTTATACTTTTTTCCCTTGAGAGACTGTAGCAGTCATCTTACTCAAACTCCATTTATCTCTTTAAACATTATACGTGATTTTGAGAGCATCAAATTAAGATCACAAAGATTCAAACACTTGCCACACTAGAAAACTATTTGATAGCTCAACTTTCATTCCTCTCAGCTTATTAAAGAAATGAGTATGCTTTATAATATGCTCACGAACTCCACTAATGTCATCATAAGTCATGGTAGTAAGCAACTTCGCGAAGGTTTGCTTCTTTGCTTTATCAAATTTGTGAATTTCTTCCCAACATCATCGAGAAAATCTTTGGCATTATTAGTTTGGTAAATTCTCTGCCTAATATACTTGTTGATGGTGTGCCTCATGATCATAAGACAAGTTATTTTTTAATGCTCCCAACACTCATAGTGAGTTTTCTCCTCAATAGAGCTTTCATTAATTGGCTTAGAGGGTATCTTAATTCTTAAGGCTAAATCCGTATTCATAATTGCTAAGCTAATAGTGGGGACTCTTGCCAATCCTCATAATTAGTCTCCGTTAGTGTTTTGATGGCTGATAATTGAAGAGACAATCAAGGATTCCCAAAATTGAGGACATCACAAAGAAAAATAGTTATGCATGTGAAAATGCAATCTAGATTATCCCCATTCTTCAAAATATTAAAATATGTATATCAAATGCTTGCTAGTGTCCTAGTACATAATGGACACCTAAACACAAATTTCATCTCCAATTTATGCTAAGGTTTGTAATACACAATGGACTCTTAAATATGAATTTCACCTCAACTTTATGCTAGGGCACGTAAATTCACACAAGGGTACTCTAGCTCGATTAACATGTTTGCTCGTTTGAACTAGACTCGAACTCAAATAAAACTCAAATATCATTGTTCGAACTCAGTTCGTTAACCATTAGTGTTTTTCAAATGTGACTCAAGCTCAACTAAAAATAAAGAAACAACTCAAGCTTGAATTCAATTTTTTTTTTGAAATTTCTAAATCTTATCTTTTGATTAATAATTTTTTTTAAATTTTTATATAAAAAAAAAAACTCAAACCATTTAACCATTCAACCAAATAATTTTGATTCAAAATTCTTATGGTATAACTTTTTTATAAAAATAACTTAGTTATGAATTAAAAAAACAAGACACAATATAAGTGTAATAAACTAAACTATTTAATACATATAGATAATATAATAAACCAGTAGATATAGTTGTATGATATATTATTATACAAGTTATCCTATACACATTTTTTGAACATAACATATATATATTAAATTTGGTAAACTATAAATAAATTAATAATATATAATTAAGTATATAAAATATAACTAACATGTAATATATAACACATACATATATAAAAAATATTGCGAGTTTCAAAACGAGCTCAAACGAGTCAAGTTGAGCTTATACGAAATTTGTTCACGAGTCTAAACCTAGTCGAGCCGAGTTTATATGAGTTTACTCGTTTAATATTCAAACCTATATTAGTGTTTATGATCATCTCATTTATTAAATGAATCGAATTCGAGACGAGTATACAAGAGTCGAGCTCGAGTTGTTCATGAGCTGCTTTGTTCATTTGCAGCCCTAAAAACAACCAAAAAAATCCTTTACATCTTTTCAAAATGTGGCAGCTTTTGCATTGATATAAAGTATTATATAATTTTGGTAGCCTACTTCCTTTGCAGAATGAATAAAAGGCTAATATAAGTATTTGGCAAAAATATATGCACTAGTATTTAAAAATGAAGAAAAACTAAAAGATGCCTTCACGTGAACAATATATATATATATATATATATATATATATATATATAACCTTCACTTGCAAAAGCAAAAGGCAACTTCTGAATACTCAAAATTAAAAGAAGAAAAAATAAAAAGTAAGAAAGAGGGGTTCATGCCATGTTTGTTCGCTTGCTCCATGACAACCATGCTAGTGTTTTCCATAGCACTCCATATTGGTAACTGGCTAGTTTGGGTGTTTCTGGTTGCATCCCACTCCCACTCCCACCACAACCTAGTACATGTGTTTCTCTCTATCGCCACCAAATGTCGAAGTATTTGGTTCTAAACCACACCCAACTCACAAAATGGGTTTTTTTTCTTCAACATACTAGCATCAATTGGAGTTTCTCCATGAACAAGGTAAAAAGGGACACAAACCTTGGCGTTTGACCTCCATCTCCCCTCTTGCTACCTTTTTATTGTTTAATGCCAAGACTGTTAAATATTTTAACACGAAGCATTAATATTAAGATTTTTGATTTTCTATGATCTATAATATTAAATAATAATAGTTAGAAAACGTACCCCCCTCAATTTTAGTTTGATAGAAAACATACCCTAACAATTTTACCTCCGAGTATCTCCCGATGGCTAGAGGCACAATTATGTAGTAAGTGAGAACCCTTAGTCATCTCTATGCTTAAATAGATTTCTAGCCATCATGAAATCTAGAGATATTTGTATTCTATTATAACTTATTAATTAAGAGATATATTTGAACTAATATAAACCCATAGAGACATGGGTATGTGGGATATTGAGTTTTAACAAAATTCTAACATTCTCTCACTTTGCCCATACACCCACAAAACTTAATTTTTCATTTGAGTTTATTACAAGAAATTAAGTATACTGTGCAAGTTTATTTTTAGAAAATATTCCCAGCTCAAAATATATTATATGAGTTCCATAATATTAATATCAAATCAGCTACCAATGTAAGTCATAGCTGTCCTATGTTATATAACACAATTCCTTCCATATACTATAACACTTGTAACTTAATTTAACATAATCTTTAATTGGGACAATTAAAGCTAAAACTGTAATGCCTTAAGCATTCATGTCCATTGTTGTTATTATCTTGTCATTATTCATTCACACCATTCATTATACATATAAAGTGGAAATATATGACAATAGAAACAACCATAATAGAAATCTCTCAATATCCAATAAAAAAATACTTAGTATATCAATGATCTTGTTAACATGTTCAAATCACAGGTATTGGTATAAGACCATTCTTTTCAACATGTTCCTTAAACTACAATATTGATATATTATATGGACATTATTTATTTATGTACATTCTCCTTCACTTGTATTTAAAAATTCATTAAATACTCATTATTTGGAGAAAAATACTTTGAGAAATTCTTGTAAAACACTATTACCAACTTGGCTACAAAGTTGACAATTTCAAGTTCTAAAATAAATTTCCTCAATCATACTATACACTGTGATCTCAAAGCATGGCATAAACTCAACTTCTATTGCACATAAAGTAGTAAGAGATTTTCTATCTACTAGATAGCAAAACACATAACCATAACTATATTTTCTATCATAAGAGCAATCCCACAAAATAGAGTTTGAATATTCAGTTAATTTAAGAGTATCAATTCTTCTAAAGAAAACAATATAGTTTTTAATTTCTTATAAAAATTATGACACTTTTTTTCATAGCTTTTTGGTTTGGAATTCTTGAGTTACTTTCACAACAACCAAGGATGTCAACTAAAAAACTGATATTTGACTTTGTACAAGTTTGTGCAATCATGAAATTCCTTGTAATCAATTTGTGCAGAATTTTTGTAACAACCTAATCAATTTTAGAATACTACAAATATTGAGTATGTCATATTTTGTTTTTAAAACATTTATTGGCCAACAATTATTTATGTAAAGTCTCTCAAAACTCTATGCAACTTTATTGAGACAATCCTAACAGTCATGTTTTTTATATTAAAATCCAATCCCAATTACGAAAGATATCTCATTCATAAATTTCATTTTTAAAATTCTTTAGAGACAACTTTAATTTCAATCTACAAACCATGATTAATACTTGTCAAAATGTCATATATATATATATGCATGATCACAAATACGAACGTACTCACACTGACCTTCGAGTATATACATCAACAATAAATATTTTCTTTAAATCCAAAAATAATATTGGTATTATCAAACTTCAAATACTAATTTCAAAAAATATTTTGCCATTTCTAAGTAGCCTTTTTTATCGTTTCTTGTAGACTCAAAACTTTCACTCTAGAATTGTTTTCACATCTATTTGATTTAACTCTAAATTTTAATAAGTTACTAATATCATAGTTATCCTGAATGAGACATTTCAGGTTTATTAGATATATATATTTCTAGACAATGCTTATTTCCGCCTGAAATCTATTATTACAAGTCTAACTTTATATCATTCAATAATGCTTTTAAAGTTAGGGTCTCGTTTCCAACACCCATTTACAATATTCAATTTTTTTTTTATACTTTTAAGATAATTTGACTAGATTACAAACTTTATGTTTATTCATGCATTTCAATCACTCTTTAACGTATTGATATTTTATAGAATCACTTTTTTCTACAATTTGTGAAAAACATAAATGAATCTTTATTTATCAAATTCTAAACTTTGAAAATATACCACGTAATCTAACCAAAAAATAAAAAAAGAAGATCACATAAGGTTACCTGTTTTGATGTCTCCATAGCCAATTCTTCTATGGTGTTTCTCTTATGAGGTGGATGATCATTTGATTGTTGTTCCATATTATCATTGAGATGATCAGAAAAAGGAACTACAAGCTTTTTCGAAGATACAAGCATGTATATTTTCAACAATCATATTTCTAGTTTCTATGTTCCCACTGCTTTTGTCAACCTTGAGGAATTTGATATTTCAATTTCCTCAATACCAAGATCATGATTAGAAATAATGAAACCTATATTTTTAATCTCCCTGAATAATCAACAATGATAATATACTCAATATGTTAATAATTATTATAGGGCTAAACTTTCTTTCATTTCGGTTATAAAATCTTATTTTAGCTTTACTATCCATATAGTTATATGCTTTAAATAAGTCTACAGCTCAAAAAATAAGTCACTAAGACCACTTTACTAAAAACACGATGTAAGTTATACACCATTATTTTTAAGAGCTTTCCTACATTTTCTTTCAAGAAGTTGAGAAAACAGGTCAGAGTTATGACCTGACTCATAATACTTTTCATGACACTCATTATTTTAATCAAATTCGATAATTTTCATCTTTCTATATAGTTTGCATTTCCTCTCCCTGAGGAGTACCTTAATAGTTGCAAAAGGCTTGGGACTTCTCATGTAGCATATAAGTATTTCCATACCATGAAAATCATATATGAAAGTAATGAAATACTTTTATCTATCAAACATTATAAGAGAAAATGTCTATATGTTTCTATATGTATTTTCTCAAGAAACTCCCTATTTCAAGTGGCATTTTTCTTAATATGTTTCATTTGCTTTCATTTTGTACAAATTAACACACATCTTGAGATTAGAACATCTAAATGTGAAAAATATTTTATTTACTAATCTTTACAACTTTTCTTTGGAGATAGTCTCCAAAATTTTATGTCACAAACAAAGTTTTTGTTTAATTAAGCTTTAAACTTCTATGTCGCAAATTGTAAAAGTTTTTATAAATTATATTTTATATGGTTCTAATACATGCTTATCAGTGTAGAATATTTTTAATAAAAACGTTATGAAGGCATGATGAATAAAAATTTCGTTGGAAGGAAAAATGAAACAAACATAGATGACATTTTGAAACAAATCAAAACATAAACATTTGTGCTTGAGTTCAACAACTAAAAATAAGTATCAACATTTATAAAATTTGATTTGAAACTTATATAGACAAAAGAAAGATGAACATTTTCCCTTGAGTTTAATCAAAAAAAATAAGTATAAACATTTATAAGATCTAATTTGAAATTTATACAGAAAAATGTTTAACCTTCCCTTTGAGTCAAGTTTTATGCTTAGGAGACCTAAACATTCATGTGTCATTGTTTCTTTCAAAATTTAATTGGCACAATTCTTACATTTTCGTGACCATCATTTAATTCCTTTCCCAAAAGATACAATTGCTCTCTAGTACATATTAACAAAATAAGTATGTATCAATCTAATAATTATGCTACCAATTCGTTCATATTTCATTATTTTGATATAATAATAATACATCTGGAATAAACCATTCTGTACAACATAAGAAGATTTTATCGTTTCCAATCCTAAAGTTCAAAATTTGACATGTAGCAATTAGTTTCATCTTCTTAAATATTTTGTCTTTCTGACCTTACCAATATTCTCAATAATAATTGATTCTAGAATTAAAATAGATAAACTAAGACCTAGAACTAAAATCATTCCCAAATAAGGTCTTAGTGTAAATTTGAGATGCTTATATTTATATAAACTAGAGTCATTCTATACTAGAAAGCTTGTATTGATATTCATATACTTATTGTAAGAAAAATATTTTGATCACATTAACACTTTGAGTTGACACTCATTAACAATAATAAAATTTAAACCATTATCGATGACTTAATAGTATTATCGAGATCCTTTATTTGGGAGTAAACCCCAGCACACAAAATGTTCCCTCTAGTTTTAGTTCAGAATTTAAACTATTATTTAAACCATTATAGATGGATTAATATTGTCATCAAGATTCCTTATTTGGGAGTGAATCCTTATACACAAAATGTTCCCTACAATCTTAAATGATATGGATGAATTAGCTGTATCACTAGAATTCTCGTTTGAGAATAAACTTTGACATATAAAATGTTCACTCTAGTTTTAAATTCTGTAGATGAACTAACTGTATGACCAAAATTCTCATTTGGTAGTAAAGTCTAGCATACATTCTCTCCAATCTTAAATTATGTAGATAAACTAGATGTATCAACATAATTCTTTTGTGGGAGTAAACCCTGACATACAAATTTTCACTCCACATCATTGATTATAACACAGATCCAATGATTTTCCATTATTACATATGATATAATGAAGTTAATTAGTTGTTATCCAAAACCAAGTAAGATTTTGGACCTTTGGGCAACTAACCATCACTCAATTTTAAATTAACAATTATATATATATGGCCAATCATACAATAAAATTCATAAAAAAACAATAACTAAGAATTTTATAACTAATAGGCATGCAAATTCAATTCCAAATAACTCATACATTTATATGGTAATTTACCGTACATTAAAATTCATAAGAAACAATGATTAATAATTTTATAAGCAATAGCCATAATTCAATTCTAAATACCTTTTACATTTATTAAATAATAAAGGACATGTATTGAGAAATGAGAAAGAAAGAATTATATTTTTTATTTTTCTTTCTATTTTTCTATTTTTTTTTGTTCAGGCTGGGCCACAATTCTGGCCCACTATGTTAGCCTACAGCCTGAATAACATATTTTTTTTAACTACGTTGCCAAGCTGGGCCTAGCTTATAGGCCTGCTATTCTAGCCCAAGTAGCATTAATTCCTTTTGATGTTCTTGGACTAGGCCAAACCTACGATCTACTATAATCGACCCAAATTGTAGTGGGTTTGAAAACTCTACCTGTTCAGCAACCCATGACCCTATTGTTTTTCGTCTTCAGACTCACGTAGCCGTCGCACCAGATAAGAGTTTGCAACTCTAATTTGGCACAACTGTGGATGTCTTCGCCGGCGAGGAGATGCTAGCAAGACATCTCCAATCTCATCTCGCTCGTAACATCCACCTTTCTTCTCCTTTCTCCTTCGTTTTTTTTCATTCCTATGTTGTCGTTGTGCTGGACTTTTCAATCCTTTATGACGCTGCCACAGAGACTTCGACGAGGAGGTTTTTGGCCTCCCAGAGTCAGACAATCATCACATTTTTTAATGAGCTAAACAAAAGAAATAGAGGCACAACCACCATCCGACAGGACTATATTGTCCACAGGCGATGCCTCCCATCCCAGGTTACTAGAGAGGATGTGCCGACCATCCTCACGCCGTCGCTACCAACCTACGGGAGCTCTTCCCTCACTATTTTCTCTTGAACCAAAACTCTATAAAAGAATTCTGTCAACTCTTTCATACCGAGAATACACATAATAATCAATATTAAATACGTAAATTTATAAATACATGAAATTTATATCCAAAATATATGTTGTACATGAATATGTAAAACTGAATCATAATTTATAAATTTACTTCAGTATTATATGTTATCAAAACCATAGAATATCTATAACTTGTAGCTTACCAATGTCAACTATTTTAACATGAAACATTAATATTAGGATTTTCAATTTTCTATGATCCACGATATTAAATAAGAATATTTAGAAAACGTACCTCTATCCATTTTAGTTTGATAGAGAATCTGAATTGAATATGAAAGAAGGACCACTCTAACAACTTTACCTTCCAGTGTCTCTCAATGGCTAGAGGCACAATTATATTGTAGGTGAGAACTCTTAACCCTCTCAGTGCTTAAATAAACTTCTGGCCATTATGAAATCTAGAGATTTTTGTGTCCCACTATAACTCATTAATTAAGATATATGTTTGAACTAATATAAACCCATAGAGACATGAGTATGTGGAATATTGAGTTTTAATAAAACGCTAACAAAGACTCCTTTCTAAAATTTAGTCACTTAAAAAAAATTTTGTACACAACCTCTGGGTTCAACAACAAAATGAAAATAGTTAATTTGAAAATTCTTAATTTCAGATAAATTATTTCCTTAAAAATTTCATAAAGATAAAATTTAATTTCTAGAAAATTCACCTAAAGCTTTTTATTCATTTATTTCTCTCGTTTGATAGTACGAATCTAGAACATCCATCTTAAAGGAGTGAAGAATCATTTTAACGACATGTTTTACTTTGGTCAGAAGTTTTAATCCGAGAAAGAAAAAGTCACGAATGTTTATGATTTTTTTGTGTTACATTGTTGCTACCAAGGATGGGTTGGACTGACGTCTTCTAATCCCCTAGTTAAATAAGCTAGTAAGTTTTAATATTATTATGCTTAAAAAAAGAGTAGTATATCCTCTAGCCCGCTAAAATTTTCCATCAACCCTCAACATTTTGGAGCCAGACCGACATTGAGCTCAAGGGTCCCAATTTCAGCGAAAGGTTAGCCCTAATGCTGGCTCACCCAACAACAATGTTCAGTTACTTCATTTTGTTTCCCTGCCGCCTCGATCTTACTCTCACTACAACAAATTAGCCTTTTTCGTGCGAGTGTTTTTGCCGCAATTTGTCAATATTTTTGTCAGAAATGACTTTTTCCCACAACTTCAAGTTGTAGCTGCCTCCACAGAAATAAGTGGCAATGTATAGTTCTTAAATCCACAAACAAAATGGACGTCATAAATACTTTTATTTTCAAAAATTTTCTCATCGTAAAAAGTGTGGTTAATTGGCATTGGAAAAAGTAAAGATTTTTTCCAACGATTGCTTTGTCTCTAGAAAAAGTAAACCATAATATTGAGAGGTTTGGTAAGATATGTCTATTTGCAGCGATTTTAATCGCTGCAAATACTCAACTGCCACCAAAACTTATCTCTGGTCGCAAATACTTATTTGTGGTGATTAAAATCGTTGTAAATGGACATTTACGAAATAAGAAAAGACATATTAGTAAAACAGTCTCACAGCTTTATACCTTTACCTAAAACACATCAAGAATGTGAAGAATGTATTACAAATACACTAAGCTCATAGATTAATAAACAATGAATAATAGTACAATAACTGAAATAGACCCTGTAAATCTCAGCCGACCTCTCCATAGTATACTTTTTAATAAGTAGCTGGTAATTCAGAGTGAGAAGATATTGGAATACAAACAACAATTTCTATGTAGTTTGAAAAGAAAGGGAAAAAAACAAATAAGCACAAGTATCAAACCATGAAAAAATATGTATTGAATGAGTAAAAGAGCAAAAGGAGAAACTTCTAGGTAACAAACCAAATGCACTTGAATAGAGTTGAAAGCAAAAGAATCCCAAAAAAGCAGTAAGTATAACATAAGTAGTATGGGTTAGCCTGAAAAGTTAGCCTAACACACAGAGAGTTCACCTAGCAGTTTTCTGCTACTAGACATCTAAACCACATCCAATAAAGTTAAGATATTAGCTTTATAATCAATAATCCTTAAACCTTATTGAAGGAAAAACAATAAATAAATCAAAAATAAAAAAGTCACATTTCAATGCAATAGGCTATCCAATACCTTAGAATTTTCTCCAAATTCTTTCTTGAAGAATTTGATTGAACCAAGGCTGCAAACATCATCGGTCATTAGAATGTCGATGTTAACCCAAACATTGGTTGCTAGGGACTGAACATTGAGAGAAGCACAAGAGCCACTAATATGATCCAAAGTAGCTGAGTAGAAAAATAATAATGATAAACAAATAATAATAAAAGAATAGAAAAACAAACTCACTGTTTAAAAAAAAAAAAAAGAGAGAACATGCGCGCCCATACACATGTAGAGAGAGGGAGCTCCCTAGCAAAGAGTAGATGCTCCAAAGCGCACAAATGTTAAAAAGTACCAAGTTCTACTGAACTTCAATGGAAAATAACTACATTAGAAGATGACATACCCACCTCATAATTGAGTTGTGCTCCTAACTAAATATATGTTTCAAAGAACGTAAAAGGTTTGAACTTATATTAGTGTGATTAAAATTTCTGTTAAAAGACAATTTCTTTAACAAGTTGAGTAACACCTATCAAGTTTCAATCTTGAGCTATAATTAATTTTATACCAATTTGAAGTGTCTCTTAATACAAGAAATTGATAAGAAGCAATTCCATATTAGGAAAATAAACTTATTCCATTCCCTTCTTGTCAAATAATTCAGGGAAAAAAAAAACCTTAATCTATCGGTTCTTGTAGTGGAAAAAAAATTAGCCCTTACCAAATCTAAAAGTACTAGCTAACTGTACTCAAACTAAAACTAATTTGCAGATCATGAGTTATGAACTAAAAATGCTTAAATGTGCTGCATGAAGAAGATAAAGTCATATATGAACAATGTCACGAGCCAAAAAAGTAAAACTAGAAAAGCTTATAAGTGCATTTTACCACATTAACTAAGGCCTGGTTTGTATTCACAAACTATCTCAATTCATCTCAACTTATCTCAACTTATCTCACTACTATTTACTACTATTCAGCAACTTTAACTCATAAATCTTACTACTATTCATAACTCATCTCACTACTATTCATAACCCATCTCAACTCATCTTCGAATCCAAACGATACCTAAGTATACATACGTGGGAATCTCTAGGCCTACAAATTAGAGACAACAAAAAATTGAAAAAAACTACTCCGAACACAAATTAGAGCAACTCCATGCC